>NW_006800414.1:425440-440649 GCF_000485575.1 Poecilia formosa
TTTTTTTTTTTTTTTTGCAATTTCTTTTTGAAGCATCTTTTTAATTAAGCCCGATTTTTGGAGTGCTTGACTAAGTTTTCCAGTCAATAGATTCTCCCATCTCAGCTGTAAATCTCTGCACTGTTTCTAAAGCTACCTTAGGCCTTTATTTCTATTTAATCCTCTCCATGCCGTGTCTGTCAGCTTAGGTTAGCAAATGAGAAATTTGAAGGCATGCCGCCGCTTCTTTTTCTTCTTGGTTTTTATTGGCGCTTAGCAACAAACTTTCAGTAGCATTACCGCCACCTACTGGTATGGAGTGTGGTTCGTGATGATCTATATACTTTTACTTCATACCTAATCCCTACAATAATTTCTGACTAAACATACACTCGCACATACACACCTTCTTATATAACCTTACTTGCATATAGCTTTATATACCACTCTTCGTTATTCTTTACACATGCACCACCATCTTACGCTATTCAGATTCTATGAAATAACTTTGTTTTTTTAAGAAACCGAATAGTTATTTGAACATGTCTACTCCCCAAATCCCTCCTCAAAAAATCTGATAAATTAAACCTTTCTTTAATACCTTCACACTCTCCCAACATGCATCTTCTCTCTTCTTCATATTTATAACACTCAAAAATAACATGCTCTATTGTTTCAAACTTCTCACAATAATCACACTTTCCAGTTTTATGCTTCTGTATTTTAAAAAGTGAATAATTAAGCCCTGTATGACCGAACCATAACCTTATTATTCTTTCCTCCTTCCTGTTTCTTCTTCCCTTCCTTTTCCTTCCTACAAACTTCTGAATTTTATGAAACCATCTTCCTGTTAAACTTTCATCCCACCTTCTCTGCCATATTTTCATCAGCTCCTCATTGACTTTACTTTTCCCTTCAGATTTACTTGTCCTAACTGTAAAACTAATAGGATTATGTTTTGCCTTCTTTGCCGATTTATCAGACCACTCGTTTCCTTCTACCCCTATATGTGCTGGAACCCATACAAAAACAACTACTAACCCCATATTTTGTATTCTAAATAGAGTATGATATATTTCTAATAAGATGTCCATCCTACTATCCATATTAATATATTTTATGCTTAAAGCCGAGCTTGAATCTGAGCAAATTATTGCTTGCAGTGGTTTTACGTCCTCTATCCATTGTAATGCCAATAGTATAGCTAACATTTCTCCTGTATGAATTGATAACCCATCTGTAATTATCTTCCCTATTTTCAAATTGAATTCTGGGATTGAAAATGCTATTCCCATTTTTCCATCTATTTTTGATGCATCTGTATAAATTTGGAGATGTAGATAATAATGATTTAAATGTGATTGCACTGAATATCTATCTACCACATTAGTTTTGTCTTGTTTCTTTACCATTGATGATATATCTACACTAATTTCTGGAAGAATCCAGGGTGGTATAATTGATGTTGGATCTGTTTGACTAATTTCTAAAACATCCATTTTAAATTCCTTTACTTCCTTTTCAATTTTCCATCCATAACTCCTCATCTCTTTCTTTTCCTTTTCCCAACATGATTTTAAAATTTCCCGAGTTGGATGNGGTCCAGACACCATTTATAGGTTCGGGAGAGGCCATTGAAAAGTGTGGGGAGATAATTGTTTATGGGTTTTTTTTGTGGTGTTTCATTTGGTGTAAGATAAAATATAAAATATTTATAAAAAGTAAATTTAAATGTTTATATTTAATAAATTGTAGTTTATTTAAATAGGTGGAGATTTGTTAAGGGAGATCCCCCTGTGAATTGGAGGTGGTTGGGTCCAGCACAGCTGAGACTATTTAAGCCTGTGGTTTCACCTGTGTGGGGAGAGAAAAGGATTGTGATTGAGTGTGTGTTGATGCTGGGAAGAGAATAAACCAACTGCTGTTTCCACCTGACTCTACCTCTTGAAGTCTTCTTCACCGTAAAATCCAACCGCAAACGGCTGCCCTGTTACAGACGTAATAATGCATGCGATTTCCTGCCATAGATAGAAACACTTTATTTTCAAAAGAACACTTAATACTGGAACTAATAAACTAAACAACCAAAAACCAAAATAAAATGGATTCTCAGTCTCCATTAACAAAAAACGTACTTGAATAAAAACTAAACAACATAAAGCCAAAGTGGAAATGAATACTGGATTCAACCAAAAGAGTGCAGATTATGAAGTCTGTATACTATATTGGCCTTCACATTACACAATTTTTTTGTCCCCATTTTTCCCTTACGACAATCTTAGAATGTTGGCCGATCTAAGATTGTCGCTGGTGATTTCGTAACCAATCATCATGTAGTGTGATTTAGATCGTCGTGGCCGCTCTGATCTAAAGCAGGGGTTTTCCTCGACTGAGCTTAACGCTGCCTGTTGAATGTGACAGGTAGCCAATCAGAAAGTGCGGATTCTCCTCCGTGCTTTCTGAGGGGAAATTACGGAGGAGAATCCCAAACAGCTGACACAGTGCAATCCAAAATCCAGTGGACATTGGAGATGATATGTGGAAACAACATTAATGTTTATTCAACATTTCGTGCAAAGAATATAGAAATGACAAGAGGAGGAGTTGGAGCGAAGTTGCTACCACAGTTCATAAACCCGGTAACTTTTCAGCTGTTCTTCGTTAACGTGACATAAATAGGTTATAATGATTTTCATTCAGTCAGGACTTTACGCTGACTCTAGCCACATGCATCTCAGGTAGATTCTAGTAAAGCATTGATTAATGCCTGATTTTAAAATTAGTTAACTGGACTTGTAGCCATTATTTTGTGCCCATGTGGCTGGACACCACACGGCACGAACCGTTATACCTAGGATTTCTGTCGGCTAATGTGTCTCTCAGGTTTTGAAAATGGGCCGATAACTCGTGTAGTGTGAGTTGAACATTACACTAAGGAAATGAGGAAGGGAGGGTCAGTGGAGAGCACCGGAGTTGAGTCTTTTTCATTCAGTATCAACAGAAAGAGAAAAGGGCAGGAAGAGACAATAAAGCCAATAATTAAAATGAGGTCAATAGGTTTAATTTTAACCCTAATTTATCGTGTGATTAATTGATTTATCGTTTATCGCGACAGGCCTAACTGTGACAAAACATTACTGAACCTGAAAATTACTTGAATCATCACAATGTATGTAGAATTTTTTCTTTTTATGTTGATCAAATATATATGCATTAAATGTTTTTCTGTGGAGGCTATTTTTGCAGTGATGCTTTAAATAAATGCATAAAATATTTATTTTCTTAAGTGTGTGTTTATTAGCTGTCAATTGTGTCAAAATACCAGTTGGGAAAGAAATATACTGCTTGTGAAAATCTAAACCATCTGAATATATTTTACCATCTACATTAGTCAACTTGAAATGAAGACAAACGGGAACAGCAGGTTTGTCCTGGTTTACAGATGAGGTATATATTTGCTTAAGAGCCGATGAAATAGGGTCTCTGTGGATTTCAGAGATCCAGACACAAACACAGTTTAATCTGATGATTCTGGAGGATGTGTGAATAGGTCTGTCACCATGAAAGATTTTACTGTATGATAAATTGTTCNTGGATTTCAGAGATCCAGACACAAACACAGTTTAATCTGATGATTCTGGAGGATGTGTGAATAGGTCTGTCACCATGAAAGATTTTACTGTATGATAAATTGTTCCAGAAGTTCTCAACAAACGATAATATTGTTGTTTTGAGACCATTTTTTAAAGTAATATAATGATAATGATGAAATAATAATAATGCAAGAACACATTCTCAAAGGTCATTCAACTTTAAATTCTAATGAACATTTAACACTGGAACTGGAAGACATTTTTAATATCCAGAATAAATAAAACTAATGAATTTTGAAGTCTTTAACAAAATTGCTTTTCAAAATTAGGTCTAATTGAGAACAAAGTACCAAACTGAAGATTTTTATTATCCGATTTTCGGTAGAAAGAGAGAAAAAAAGAGAAACGATAAATCATACCAATGGAAATGATTGAATTTGTTTTAATTTATCATCCGATTAATTGATTTATTGATTATTCTGACAGGCCTATGTGTGAACATTAGACTAAATCCTTAAGTATGTTGAGAAGTCAACATAAATGAAGTACCTTTCAGTTTGTTATGGTGAATAAAGTGTAGCTGCAGATGATGTTCCTGCAGGTCCAGATCTACCTTCATTACTGCTGTAGCAACAAAATACGGTTTCAGTGATAATGACCAACATCCATAACTGCTATAATCTCCTGAAGATGCTTGCCGACTTCGGCATCATAAAACTAGATCAACCTGGGTTAAAGTTAAGACTGAAGACAGACGATCAAACTGTGCAGAGTGAGACAATAAAAATACACAGACTTAGCTCCCAACAGCTAACGTAGCATAGCTGACATAAATTTTAGCTCCCGCTAACAGAAACATATGAGGAGGGCAGAGTATCAAAATACCAGACATATAAAACGTAATCTGAAATCATTTATAATTACTCCATGTCTCATTATAATCAGAGAGCAAAGCCTGCAGGTTTAGCTTCTACTTACTTCAGAGGACAGACCACCGGGACGTTCAGTCTTCTTCTGGGTTTGCCTGGCTATTTTTCCGGTCAGTGAATCATTCCGCCACCCAGTGGTCCTTTTTCAGACCCCTTAGTCTCCGGTACTCCGGCTCAAAAATGCACAATATGTCTATAAATAATTTTAGGATATTATATGGAAGTTCTGAGATCTACCGTTTTCCACTGAACTAATGTGTTTGCCACTTCGGCACAAGCACAGTGAGAAACGTCAGAGGATAAAATCACTACTCGGAGCAAAACTCAGATGTCCCAGCTTTTAATAGCATGTAAACGCACCATCTACACACAAATCTGGGAGCTTCCCCGAAGCGTGAAATGAGTCTCAAAAATAGTTGTGCACTCGTAACCGGATTTGTGTGTAAATGCAGTTTTGTGNAAAAAGTCTTTAATCCATTCATATATTTTTCCTCTAATCCCCAATTTGTGTAACTTAATTAATAAACCCTCTACCCACATCATATCATATGCTTTTTCAGTATCGAAAAATACAGCCACTACACTTTCTTTGTTTACTTGAGCTCTTCTAACTTCATGCTCAAGACATAATGTTGAGTCATTAGTGCTCCTCCCTTTACGAAAACCACTTTGATAATTAGAAATATATCCCTTTTTATTTAAATAATACACTAATTTATTATTATTAATTTTTTCCATTATTTTACATAAGTTCAAAGTTAATGCTATTGGCCTATAACTTTCTGGTTTTGAATGATCTTTTCCTGGTTTAGCCATCGGTACAATAATAGATTCCTTCCATAACTCTGGTAATTTTCCCTCCTCCCATATTTTATTGAATAATTGTAATATTATAGCTTTTGACTTATCACTTAGTTGACTTATCATTCTATACCAAATTTTATCTTCACCTGTATTTTTGGTCTTTCTAAGCACACAATTTAATTCCACTTTGGTAAAATCAACATTCAAAAAATTATTTATTTCTTCATCACTCTGTATTTAATTTTTATTCTCAAGAACAGTATTTTCTCTCCCTTTTCTTCCCTCTTCGCTAATGTTATTTGTGCTATGTATCTTACTAAATAATCTTACCAATACCTCAGCTTTAATTATGTCAACATTCTCTACTTAATACAGGATAATCAAACTCTCTTTTAATACCATTCATTTTTTTAATTACTTTCCATATCTTCTCTCTCCCTATTGTACTACAAACATTTCTCCAATAGTCTCTCATAGCTTTCTTTATAATCCTCCTTACTACTGCTTGCTTCCTTTTATAATCAATTAAGTTCATATAGATTGGGTTATGTTTTAATACCTTCAAGGCTTCATTTCTTAATTTAATTGCTTCCTTACACTCACTTGTCCACCATCGCACCTTTTTCTTATCATTAATACTCCCTGACTTTTTAATAGAGTTTTCTGCTGCTTCCGTTATTACCTTTGAGATACTTGCATTTACTTCATTTATATGCATATTAAAATCTACCTTTTCTAAATACATTTCACTCAAATATCTAAACTTACTCCAATCTGCCTTATTAAAGTTCAATCTCTTCACACTCTTTTTATACTCATTTCTAATTATTCCTACCCTTATAGGATAATGATCACTACCTAGTGTAGTTTCTTTATCAACTGACCACTCACAAATACCAGCTACATCATTTGATACAATTGATAGATCAATAGATGATTCCATCCCCGTTCTTATATTGATTCTTGTTCCCCTTCTCTCATTAATACATACTAAATTTTTTCTTTTCCATCACTTCTTCTATAACCTGCCCATTTTTATCATTACTATTACCCCATAGTGTACTTTTTGCATTGAAATCCCCACACCAAATTACTCTTCCCTCCAAATAATCTAATAATTCCACCGTTATTTCAGCCAATAACGATTTACATGGATTATAAAAATGTATTATTTTAAATTTACCTCCCTGCTCCCATACCTCAATTACTACGAATTCTAGTTCTTTCCTTTTCCCTAAAACCTGATATTTTATCCCTCGTTTAATAAATATTCCACCTCCCCTCTCTCTTCTTGATCTCTTCTTATATTAACATATTCTCTAATCACAGAATCTAATGTTAATTTTAACCAAGTTTCCTGCACACATATTATATCTGGTTGGACTTCAAGCTCGTCAATATAACCTTTAAATTCCTGTCCATTAGCTATCAAACTCCTAGCGTTCCATTGCAGTATTAACATAAACTACTTTCACTTGCTGGTCCCGACTTCTTATCCACCTCTAGCTTTTTATTTATTTCTTCCCATGTGCCTTCCTTAAACCCCAAGAATTTTTCAGCTCCTCTCACTATTATTTTAATCTTCTCGGTTTTGTGCTTATTCTTGTCTTATTCATAAGCTATGAATAAGACTAGATTTTCCACTGAGTAAGTGACCTTTTCTTCTGGTATTATTTTAGATTGCCGTGTTGTTTGACTCCCCATTTGCTCGACCTCTTTTTTCCTGCTCCTTCACATTTTTAACAGCCTCTGCGTAGCTAATATTTTTAGATGTTTTAATCTGCACAACTTCTTTAGTCCTCTTTCTTACCTCACATCCTCCGTACGTAACCCTATGACTTCCCCCACAGTTACAACATTTCTCTTGTACGTCTTTCTTACATTCTTCAAATTTATGATCTTCCCCACATTTTGGACATCTCTGCTTTCCTTTACAAACTGCCGCAATATGTCCAAACCTTTGGCATTTAAAACACCAAAGTGGTGGAGGTACATAAGGTCTGACTAGGAAACTTATATATCCTATTTTTATATTACTTGGCAACTCTTTTCCTTCAATTCAAACTCCACTAGGATTGACTGACTCCCCACTCTCTCACCATCCACAGTTCTTCACAGCCTTTTCACATTAGTCACCTTTGCTCCAACAATATTCCTCTTAAGTTTTTCCAGATCCTCATCTAGAGGGATCCCATAGATCACCCCTCTAATTTTTTTTATTTTATCCCAACATTTTTTCCTCCAGCACAGTTCTTTTACATATATTCTCCACATCGAAGGCCTTATTCTTTTTGCTCTATATCCTTACATTCTATCAAAAGACTGAAAATCTTTCAAAAATCTTTACCATTTCAACAACTCCTATTTTCTTTTTAATTTCTCTTGACACCCCAATTGGGCTAATTTTCTCCTGATCTTCCTCACTCTTAAGTTTCAGAATTACTTTAAATTCCTCACTCACAACTTTTCTCCCAGCTACCCTCTCTTCCTCTGAACTGCTTCCTTCTAAATCCCGTTTACTATCTTGGCTATCTCCGATTCCCTTTCCTTCATCTATTTTAATTCTTCCTCGTTCTCTTCCTCTTCCTCTCCCTCCATATTCCCCTTCATTATCTATCTCCAATTCCATCCGAACCATTCACATACCAGTTTATGCCAAAAACTGCCTTTTCCACTCTCCAACTTTTGTTCCACAATCCTTGATCTTTTGTTCAAAAGCAACAAACTCCTCAATCCTTCGCCTGAAAACTCCCACAGGTGCATCCAATCCAGACAGACTCATACATCAGCATGCCGCTTCTCCCCCATGCCCTCCTTTTCTTTCTTTCTTCTTTTGAGTTTTATTGGCAAATGGCAACCAACTTAAGGTACATTTACCACCACCTACCAGGCTGGAGTGTGGTCATCAATGATCTCAGAGGGAATTTAATCCCCCTTTTCTTTTTACTTACAGAAATAATGTAAAAGGCTAGATTGATCCACAACCTAAGTGGCAGCACCACAGATGATAGCTGTAGCCCTAGCCACCTGTCTTCTTGGATGGGTTGTACTGAAATTAATTTTGTTGTGCTTCCATACAATAAAAGTATTGATCATCAAGTTCTAAAACACATTTTCCACAACACTGAATAAAATAAAAAAAATAAATAAAACTTACCGTGCATGATTCAAGGACTGAATATCTGCCATGTCAAACACTGTGACAATCACTGGACAAAATCAGTAGGATCTAATTAGCCTATATGACTCGACATCTGAAGCATCTCATTCAGCAATAGATGTACAGTGAAAGATAGATATGACAAAAATGTCTCACCTTGAGCGCCTCTATAGTATGTAGATGCAATGCATTTGAATTTTTCCTGTCCTGCTGTGTCCCAGCTAGAAGAAAATATCAAAGATCAACACAGAGAGGAAAACACACAGAATGTATGATTTTTTTATAGCACATACATTTGAAGGGAGAAAGGTACTCCCAATATCTGAAACCTCTCAATCTCAAAATCCACTCCTATTGTGGCTTTGTAGTCTCTTTCAAAGACATCTTTACAAAATCTGTGGGGAAAAAAAAGGTAAACACTTCCTTTATCCACTAGCATTGCAAATGGTGGGTTAAAGATTAAGATTTAATAACACACAGAAACACAGTGGTGTCTTTCAACAACAAAAAATGCTGAATGAAAGATAATGATAAAGTAGTGTGGGTGTCAGTTCTCCTTAGTCATTATCAGCTCCACTAACTGTTTTTTAATCTCATTCACAGGTTAGGGTGGAATCTACACATCAGCCAAAACAACTGAGGAAAACTCCCTCAGGGAATAAAAAGGTTTATACACAGATTCCAATTGAAGGCTGAATTCTAGGGTTGTGTATACACACACACACACACACACACACACACGTATATACATCTATGTACACACATTTTAGTTATTCATTAAATTACCTTTTAATGAGGCTGGTCTTTCCGACATTGAGATCTCCGACAACTACCACTTTAGACATTTTCTGGCGATCCCATCTTTCAAAAAGACATCGATTTTTAAAATTGATGTTATGGTGACAAAGCAATTTTCATCGTAATTGGGAAGAAAAAAAAACTATTTGAGACTCACAGTTGCAGCCTGGCAGCTTGGCCTTTAAAGGCTGCTTTAGTCTGAATGTCCCAGCCTGTCTTCAGCTGGAAGGAGGCCTCTGGAGTGTAGCACTGAAAACAGAATCAGAATCAAGCTTTATTTGCCAAGTACATTCACAAATGCAAGGAATTTATCCTTGGTTACAGTAGCTCACAGTGCACATAGTGACATTACACACAGTAGACACATACTATCTAACCCACTCAAGCACACATATACACATGAAATCTTACATACCTGTAAAGCATAAGTTTAAAATACATAAAATATATTAAAGGCTAATGAGAAAAGTGAGCTAAAATATATAAAATTTTAGCCAAAAGCTCCAAAGGAAAGGTCCAACATCAAGTCTGTCCATACATTACTTGTAATTGCAAAAAAAAAAAAAAAAAATNTTTACTTTTAAGGTTTACAAATCCAGTATTACACATGCACAAATCTTTTAATGCATGCAGAAATCTTTTTACACACACACACAGATATTTTGAGACTATTTTCACTCCATAAGCATACACCACTGACAGCATGAAGTCTAAGTTTTACCTGTTTTGGCTGAAACTCAGCATGCATCTCTGCTGCAATATGGACAGCATCTTTTTCAGTTCTCTCCCTTTCATCTGAGGGCTTTACATAAAGTTAGTTGTGCAACAGAATAATGTATGTTCTTTCAGCATATACATCAGATTTAGAAGACACTCACCAGAAGGTCAGTCTTGGTGCCAACCAAGAAGATGAAACAGGAATTGGGATCATTTTCTCTCATGGCTTCCTCCAACCACTGACTATAAAAAGAACAACCTCAGATTGCATTGTATATATTTATATTTAGCACATATTTAAATTAGAATAAATTTAAAGTTTTATATTATTACAAACTGATGCTAACAAAACTTCTCTCAAACCTCCCAACCACCAATAATCCAGGTAATCTACATAGTCAAACATGACAGAAGTAAAATACTCATTTGTATTCACAATCAGGTTTAAGGGTTTTACTTATCTACAGTGCCTGCCAAAAGTACTCAATGTCAAATTTATTTATATAGCACTTTCAAAACAGGTATAACATTTCACCAAAGTGCTGTACAGGAACAACAATAACACAAATTGATAAAAACAGTATCAAAACACTACTTCAAATAAATGCCAAAGAATAAAAATGAGTTTTCAGAAGCGATTTAAAATGATCCAGGCTGTGGGCAGATCTAATCTGGAAAAGCAACTTGTTCCATAAAATAGGAGCAAAACAGAGAAAGCCTGATCTCCTTTCCTCTTAAGTCAAGTCCGAGGAACTGTCAGTAGTAGCTGATTATTTGATCGTAGGGTTCTGGACACAGACTGAAATTTTAAAAGGTCCTGAAGATAAGGGGGGCTAACCCATTTCAAACTTTATAAGTTAATAAAATAATCAAAATCTATTCAATAAAAGACGGGCAGCCAGTGTAAAGAGGCCAGTAAAGGCCTTATATGGTCATGCTTCCTGGTTCCTGTAAGAAGTCATGCTGTTGCATCTGTGATTTATCCATGCCTTTATATAATGAATTGCAATAATCCAAACGAGTTGTAGTGAAGGCATGGATAATCAAAGTTTATTTGTATAGCACATTTCAGCAACAAAGCATTTCAAAGTGCTTTACAACATTAAAAACAGAAACAGAGTCACGTAACATTGAACAAACAGTAAAAAAAAAAAAAAATTAAAATAAAAACATTAAAAAAACATTAAAACCTGCACCCCTTTTCAACCAGGGGGTGACTACACCCGCACCCCTTTACTTCTAAGTGTAAAGGGGTAAAGGGATAAGTCCTTCAAAGTCCTCAAAACAAAAATAAGATTTAACTTTTGCTAAAATCGGCAGGTGATAAAAACTTGACTTAACGACAGAGCTAACTTGTTTATCTCATTAACTCGTACCGCACAAACATTTTCACATCTTGTCTCGTTACAACCACAAACTTCAACGTCTTTAGTGATGGCTTTAAAAAAAATCCAGAATATATGGTAGTATATTTTTAGTTTAATTCATATTCCCATTAGCTCTCCCCAGCTTCCCTGTTCCTGTTGAAGAAAAGCTTCTCCATTTCATGATGCTGCCACTACCATAGCTCACAGCAGATGATTGTGTCATGAGAGGGTGACATGCAGAGTAAGTTTTCCACCACTTACAAATTTTTTTAATGCTGCCAAAACAGTTCAGTTCAGTTTCATCTAACCACAACACCTTCTCCTACATCACAGGTGTCAAACTCCAGTCCTCAAGGGCCGCTGTCCTGCAGTTTTTACATGTGCCACAGGTAAAAAACAGTGGAATGAAATGGCTTAATTACCTCCTCCCTGTGAAGATCAGTTCTCCAGAGCCTTGCTAATGACCTAATTATTCTATTCAGGTGTGGTGCAGCAGAGGAACATCTAAAAGTTGCAGGACACCGGCCCTTGAGGACTGGAGTTTAATACCTCTGTCCTACATGCTTGCCTTTATCCCCAACATCGATTATGGTAAACTGCAGTTCAGACTTTTTTTTTTTTTTTTTGCAATTTCTGTTTGATGCATCTTTTCAATTAAGCCAGATTTGTGGAGTGCTTGACTAAGTTTTCCAGTCAATAGATTCTCCCATCTCAGCTGTAAATCTCTGCACTGTTTCTAAAGCTACCTTAGGCCTTTATTTCTATTTAATCCTCTCCATGCCGTGTCTGTCAGCTTAGGTTAGCAAATGAGAAATTTGAAGGCATGCCGCTTCCTCTTTCTTCTTCTTCTTCCATTTTCCACGACATATTTACCTGAAACTACTCCAATTCTTACCTGTAATTTCCTGTTTGTTAAAAAGTCTTTAATCCATTCATATATTTTTCCTCTAATCCCCAATTTGTGTAGTTTAATTAATAAACCCTCTATCCACATCATATCAGATGCTTTTTCAATATCAATAAATACTGCCACTACACTTTCTTTGTTTACTTGAGCTCTTCTGACTTCATGCTCAAGACATAATGTTGAGTCATTAGTGCTCTAGAATTCTAGTTCTTTCCTTTTCCCACTTTGATAATGAGAAATATATCCCTTTTTATTTAAATAATACACTAATCTATTATTAATCATTTTTCCCATTATTTTACATAAGTTTTCCCATTATTTTACATAAGTTTGAAGTTAATGCTATTGGCCTATAACATTCTGGTTTTGAATGATCTTTTCCTGGTTTAGCTATCGGTACAATAATAGATTCCTTCTGTTAGAGAATTTTCGGTATTATCATTTTGTTATTACTTTAGTTCACATTCAGTCTATAGATTATTGTGATTTTCTGTTTAAAGTGTTCTCTCCCTTATGTGTGTATGAACTGACCTGGAGGTCAGGACTGTCTATTTCATCTTCATGTGAAACAGTTAACCCTGTGTTTCTCAGACCTTAATTCTTAACCAGAATACCTCCTAACTGCCTGTGAGCAGTCGTATTTTGTCTCTTGTATAGTTTGACCTAGAGCTGAACTGGGCTCAGATCATAGATCAGATATCACACCTGGAACTGAGTTGCTGGTTTGTTTAGGTTAGGTTGTTTAGGTCCAACATCAAGTCTGTCCATACATTACTTGTAATTGCAAAAAAAAAAATTGGTTATCCTGAATGTGGTGACATTCATTTAACTAAGGCAGTGTTTCCCAATCCTGGTCCTGAAGGCAAACTGCCGGAGGAGGAAACTGCCAAATAGCATAGTTTCCTTCTCAGCATGTCAAAATTCAGCAGAGGCCTACTAATGAACAATCATTTGACTCAGGTGTGCTAAACCAAGGAAAGAACGAAAACATTAAGGATACTGACTGACTTTGGACACCACTGATCTAAGTAAAATAGTCACTTGTATCCTACGGCAAGGGTGCTCAAGTCCAGTCCTCCAGAGCTACTGACCTCCAATTATAGATGCATCCTTACTCCAACAAAACAGGATCAGCTAGGGTCCATTCATTTGATTCAGGTATTTTGAAGTAGGGAAGCATCTGAAAGTTGCAGGATGGTAGCTCTTGAGGACTGGACTTGAGCACCCCTGTCCTACAGATTTCAACTCCAGTCCTGCAGGTTTTCAATGCAATCCTTCTCCAATACACTTGAATCAAATTAATGACTATAAGTTAAGCATTTCCCTAACTTTATGAATGGGTGAAAAGGTAATTCAATCATTAAATTCAGCTGGGTTGGAGCAGGGATGCATCTGAACCTTGAAAGACAGTATATTGAGCACTCCTGGTTCACAAAACTGTAAACACAGTGCAAAAATTCTGGTGGACCTACATCTATTTAAAATAAATTATATCATCACAGTGAATATGAAAAAAATAAGGATATACTTGAGGGAATTCTGAGATGATCCTGTCGTTGCTGACTGGTGGTGGAAATGGCTTCATATCATTCCTGTGATCCTGCATGATGGCACTTAAAGAAACAAAACAATCTATAAACGATCCAACAAGTTATATATTTATGAACTGCAATAAGAAGAATGTGTGGTAATGGTTGTATTTATTCTCTGAACATTAGTCTTACTACCACATTTGGCCATGGTATTATGGGGGAATTTTCCCCATATGGTAGGTTGCCACATTATAAGATGTGGAAGTGTCATCATAAGAATGGAATGACGTTTGTGCAACTGCTTGGATGGTGATAAAACCGGAGTAACTGGCGTGGCTGCAGTTTCATAAAACTGTAGAGTACTACAGCGGAAATAGGGCAATTCCCGTTCAAATAAAGGCAAAGTCACAAAACTATGAGTCAATAAAATAAAATGTCATTACTTTCACAAACTATTACATTATTTTAGTTTCACTTTTGATTATTTTAGATTCCTGTCTCCCCTCAACAATATTCCACCTTTCGGATTACGATCACTGTTTTATTGTGATAAGTAGTAACCGGATATGTACTTTCATTTAGTTAGTAATAGGCGCAACATGCAGCTAATGACAGACATGAAGATTCTATACTATTCACTCACCTCAATTACCCTTACCAATTTTTTGATCTGAAAACACCGAGTGTCGGTAGGGTACCGTGTCTTTTAAATGAATAATTCAAACTCACCCCAAATGATTCAAGTGAAATGTTTGTTTCCTTGGATCCTCGCGGAGGACTGCTCTCTGCATCCCTCACACTGTTGCATGGGGAAGTCGTTACCATGACAACCGTACATTAACGTATTTGTCATGTGATTTCGCTTTTCTGGATAAATTTTAACAAATAGTTTAATAGCAAAGTGGCTCATCAGATCTGCAGTATAAGTTGCACCATTTGAAAGAAGTCATTGTTTGATATAAAAGTGACGACGTTTTTCATTTGAACGCAAAGCGCAAATCAAGGTCTCAATCCTGCCTTAAGTGNTAAGAAACGATTTATTGACAAGAGGTTTGCATTACTACTTATACAGATTAATTTAACATAACAAAGCAAGGACACCTTAATAACAGGGGTGTATCACAACAATTTCATCTTAAATAATTACTAACAGGAAACTTTAACTCCACAGTTCTAACAATTGCAGACTCCTTTCCTTAGTCACAGTATAGCTTGTTTCAAAAGTTAATATAAGGCATAGCAGTCTGCAAGTAGGAGATTAACCATATTACAAAATTTACACGTTTTATGCACATGTTTTTTCAGTCCTACCGATTGCTTGTTCTTTTAATCAAATTTAAAAAATCAAATTAAAACTAAAAACTGGTTTCTAGACATGTCTTTGTGAGCCTGTTTCTTTATTATTAAATTGAACATCATTTTA
>NW_006800415.1:0-10920 GCF_000485575.1 Poecilia formosa
ATTATTCTTTTAAAACCTTTTATTTGTTTTTTCAAAGCTCTGCTTTTGGCCGTTGTTTGATGCAGGTACACAGACTGAGACGTGTGGACCGGCATCATTTACAGTCCAACATTAGCCAGAATTTATCTACGTAACCCGAGAGCAGTCTTTGCTGTTTAAATGAAGAGTATTAAGTTTTTCTCTTTCATCAAATCATTTTCCCGAATAAGATTCAAGGTTTCCCCCAGAAAACTTGCTAAGCCTGGCGGTTGAG
Source organism: Poecilia formosa (assembly GCF_000485575.1). NCBI lineage: Eukaryota > Metazoa > Chordata > Actinopteri > Cyprinodontiformes > Poeciliidae > Poecilia > Poecilia formosa. Next base: position 254 of record NW_006800415.1, read on the forward strand.
GGGCTAGACAGTCATTCATCCAGTGACCCATAGTATTTTTGAGTTAAAAAATGTTTAAAGTTGACAGGAAATTTGAAAACATCACTTGATAATTACGTGTTATTGAAAAAATGCAAACATTTAACAAAAAACTTAAATAAGCAATGCTTAGCCTGGTGGGGGCACAAGTAAAGTCTGGTGGCCCGCCTGGCTTATAATACACTGGGGGAACCCTGAGGTTAGCATAAACTGTAATGTGGAATATCCAAGCAAAGGCTGAGGAGCTGAAAATGTTTCTGTGAATGCAACAGAGACGCCAGCAGGAAATCAAACAGTTACTTTGTAACCTCTGAACAGAGCTTTAGACAGTGGACTAATGGTACAATTAGATGGATTCCTGCTGCAGCTTTAATTTTACATGAATATATTCAACTTATATGTCCTCCTAGAAGTACAGTATGAAGACTGAACAAACATCAGATGAGGATACAAATATACATCTTCATGGTTTTCAGAACTTCCTGGAAACTTCCAAAAGTCGAGTTAAGGATCTGCAAGTGATCCAGAATGCAGATAATTTGCTCTGCTATACAGAACCAATGACCCAGGATAACAGGATATGTTACTTTCTATATGTAGTTAGGAAATCCACAAAATTAAGAGCGACAAATGCCATCGAAACATAAGGTCAATTGACAACATTTTACAAGTTTTCATCTGCCAAAGTAGAAGCTGATGCTCAAATGGATGAAAAAACTTCTCTAAACTTTGTAGTTGTAGTAAATATTAAAGCAGCAGTATGTAACTTAAAGAGATGTTTTTTTTGTGCATATTTATTAAAAGTACATGAAGTGAGACATGCCATATACAACCCTCCTCCCCCTCAAGAACCCACCCCCCAAAAAAATTCCAAGTACACAGTAGCAGTGCAGTTACCACAGATATCATCTTGTGCTTGGTCATATTCATACACAAGCTGTGGTGATATTTACTCCCTGACAAACAAACTCAGAAATCACATGCAAAGTAAGAGACAAACAGTCAAATCCAAAGTGTTCAACAGCAAATGGCAGCATTAAAAGGTTTGGTATCGACGATACATTTTTAAATTTCTAGGAATTAAATGCAGTTACTTGTGCATCTAGCATTGATAAAATATCTTTACATGCAAACTTAATTCCAGTTGGTAAAACAAATAACTTAAAAATCCCTGAGTCATTTATGAAAACAAAACAAGCATGTTACATGCACATGAATAGCTTAATTACCAGTGCACATGTACCACATAATTACATTGCTAAACTGGCTTGTGTGTACCGGCTATATATTGGGGGAAAAAAGTCTGTAAAAGTACAAAACAAGCTCCCTCCGAGGGCATACATTCACCGTCAGCATTACGCTGTGAAACAGGATCCTCGTTGGCTGGTCTTTCCTTCCGACCCCATCCTTCAACTTCTATTACAAGAACCCCAGATTTTCCAACACTTTGTCCACGTGGGGAATCAACTTTTCCTGAAAATCCCACAGCCGCTTGTCCACATTGAGCTCCTCCAGTTTTAGTAATTTCCGTAGGGCGACACGGACGTGAACGATCCGGCAAACGTCCAGCGGGACTTTGTACTGCTGCCCAAAAAATTGGAGCACTTCATGCACAGATGTCTGCTCCACCATCCTGCGGCACCGGTACACAAGAGTGAGATGTTGGTTAGGAATACAGAACAATGAAACACACTTTAAATCAGTACTTTTCACGAGAAACCAGACTTTACTATTTATTGTCTTTATTCATGTTTGACTGCTAAACAAGCCTCCGGTCACTAGGTGACAGCAGAGTTCAAATTAAGGCTGGCTGTTCAAGCCAGTAGAAGAAGTAGCCTATGAGAACAGAGTAATACTACCAGAGCAGGGATACACTATTGATGGAATAAAGTAAAAAAGAAATGATGATCAGGGTTCATTTACTGAGGTGGTACAGGTTACAGAAACATTTGAGAAACATCGTACAACATCCTGCTATGGTCCGAAGTGGTTGAGTATCCGTTTTATTGTCATTTTAGAAAACCCATATATTTAAACTTGGACTTTATCAATTAAATTCAAACATAAATTAAGACTGAATGCATTTCTCGGCCTACCTTGGCTGAACGATCATCTTGTATGGATGATAAATCTTTCGGTCAGGGTCTTCTCTGTAAACATGTTCCAGAATATTAATTCCAGGCACCCCGCTCCACTTAGGAAGGTGAAACCTGCCACTTGGTTCAAAGTGATGCTTGGGAAAGATGTGGTTCTCAATGAGGAACACTCCCACCTAAAAAATGCGAATATGCTTTAATAAAAAGATGGGAAAAATATTTGGAAATACAAGCATAATGCACTGATAAACAACCTACATTTGGATGCTGCTTCTGCAGCTCGTCCATCAGAGACTTCAGGTTGTCATGCTGATACGGCATGATGATCTCATCTATGTCGTTCAGCAGGACGTAGCGGGAACGCTCCATGGATCTGTAGATGCACTCGTTGAGTGTGGTGAGCTGGCCAAAGTAGTGAATATCACCACCAAACTCCGAAAATCGCCAGCCTCGCGATGGATTCATGTATTTGTCGATCGGCCAGGAAACTATTTCCACAAAGCCCTCCTGGCTGTAACTCCGCAGAAGACGGTCAAGGTCCGGGCCACAGCTGGTGTTGTAGATCACTACTCTGTTCACACCGAGCAACCTTGGACAAAAAAAGACAAAAATAAAATCACCTACTAAACATATTGACACTGCAGGTAAAGCAGTCTGAAGTGCTAAATGTTTTTGCAGCGACTAGGTGCTTCTTTGATCTAGGTTTTACTCAAATCTGCAGAAGGAAGCTTTCAATTACTGGCTCCTGTTAATGCCAGAGAAATAAAATGTTTAGCTTCTTTGCTAGTTGCTTTCCTCTAATCTCACAAATCCAGAGTTCCACATGTGCACAGTGGAAACCACACAGAGAACAACCAGTCGCCATTCAGCTTCAGACATATCTAGAGTTTTATTCAGACAATTAAATGCACAGAAAAACAGATCAGCATCACACCCAAACCATCAAGAAGTCCAAACCATAAAACAGACATTAATTACCTCAGAAAAGTAGAAAAATGAACTAAACACAAAAATAAGAGAAAAGCAAAGGCGCCTTTGGGAACTGCTCGTGCGGCTGCAAAATGAAGCAATCCAGCTTGCTGCTGTGAAGTGGAGACCTTTATTAATAGGAGTATTCCTAATTTTAATATATGCATTGAAGGTGTGCCCTCTCCTTCTAAACCTCTAAGCAGTTTCAAATTACTTGGGTAGGATGGGAGACCTATTCAAAACCAAAGAGAAGGAGAGAGCAAAGGCCATTCTCAAAACAGGATGTTCTCATGCCAGTTGCACATCTGGAGTCCCCTCCCAGTTCCTCCTTTTCTGTACATTTAAACAAAGACCCTAGTTGCCAGAAAGAGATTTATTTTCCACCTAGACCTTGCTCGTTCTCCTGCCTGAGCAATTCCATAATATCCCACATAGTTTTGTTTTCTCAAGATTTTAGTGTTTTTTTTCTTCCCTCCTAGAAAACACCAAAGAATTTGACCTAGTATGTAAACAGACAGAAGTTACCTCTCCCATCCTGTTTTTCTCCATTACTGTTGTTTTTTGTGAACTGCCTAGTACAGCACAACCGTTTCCTCTGATAGGAGAAAACATTCTATAGTGAAGGCCCTTTTTCAAAACCGTTTGTGATTTTTATGTAAGTTAAGAAAATCCTAGAAATGTTTCAGTTTCTAGGATAAACAGAACAGACTGTGATTATTACGCATTAATTTCAGGATTCGTGCAGGACAATGACTGGCGTCACAATGAACATTCATGGATCAGAGAGTACAGGGCTTTGACAGTCGCTTCATCGAATGTCAAAGCCCTGGATAATGATTCAATTTCAAACTGAATCATTATCCAAATCTAACTAAATTAAAATCTACTCAAAATATTCATGCTCTATCTAATATATTTCACATGGACCAAGGTTAACTGTTGCTAAAATTAATATAATTAAACTTATGCCCCCAACTACATATAGTTAAGTTTAAAAACTAGCATATTTTAAATTTATTTTCCCAACACTCCCCAAGATTGCCATCGACAGCCCGACACTGGCTGCCTGTTTGAGATTTGTGAAACGCAGCTTCACCGAGTCTGGCCACCTGCCAGCTGATGCTGTGCTAACCAGAGCTAAGAGGATCCGCCATGTTACAAGCTAACCTGTGCTAGCCAAACAGTGGTGGCTTTGAATGTTAAACTTCATTGCTTTTCTTTTGTATTTTTATGGTGCTTCTGCATTATTGATGCTAAACTTTTGCAAACGCAACGGGCCTCAGTGCCTGCCGCAGCCAAAGCTGCCTATGGCTCATATCGTTCAAACTTCATCCCAATGATTGGTTTTAATCACTGATAGTCCGCTAAGCTGCTACTTTTTGTAGTTTTACTTTAATTGATCTTTTATATTTTCCTCAGTAGTTAGTTGAGTTTTAGTATCTTAGTGAGTTTGTTGATTGAAGTCTTCAACTGCAAAATTAAAATCTTATTTTTAAAAGTCTTTTACATTGGAGTGAGGTTTGCATTTATTCCACAAACACATAGTACCTTGTTGTTAAAAATAATGCCAGAATATTGGACTTCATCTGTTCTTTTAATACCTAAGCCTCATCAAGCAGCTATTTATAGGTGATAACTGAGGCAGGACTATTTGTATATTATTATTACTTTCTGGCGGTGCTCCAACTTGATAATTTTATCTAAATTACTACTTTTATTAATATTTGCCTTAAGTAATTACTTATTCACAGCTAAAATTAGACTCATGCAGCACAACGAAGTTGAAAATAAATCTGTCCAACATCTAAATGGTTCGTAGAGCTCTAGTAGAAATTAGGTTTAAAAATGAAAGATTTTCTGACATTATGAATTGGTTTTTGATGTTAACTAGAAATTTCAATCCAGAATTATTGTAGGTGAGTTTGATTTGTGGGTAGAAAGAGAACTGTGAACCTCAATTTCCCATTGTAAATCATAAAACTGAAGTTTCTCACTAGTAAGGATTAGGATTACTGACCTGTACATCTCTAGTGTCTGTGCAAACTGCAGCACATTGTTGTAGTCCCCAAACAGATTGGAGACGCACACAGTGAAATCCATCCTTTCCTCCGCTCCTCCGTTAGTTTTCTTGTTCCTTATGGGAAGCCAGATGTTTTCGGATCCGTTCATGGGCCTCGTTTGAGTCAAAAGAGTGACATGTGTGGCATTGCATTTTTTAGGAATCCGGCACATGATGTCTGTGGTGACGAACGGAAACCCGAAGTTGTCCGAGTGTTGTAAAACTTTCGTCGGAGTGGTTTCACTTGTGTAGTTGGCACAGCAGAAAAAGCAGTGGAGTTCCTGGATGGAGTCTCTCCGAAACATCCCGATGAGGCGAATGTCAAAGCCCTGTACTCTCTGATCCATGAAGGCTGAGACCAAGAGGTGCTTGGTGTTTTTCAGGGGAGTTATGCTCTGTTTGGAGACTGATCGCGGACAAACCTCTGGAACAACTGGTCTCGGGTTGAAGCTGGGTGATCTGTTGCTAATAAAGAACGCGACTACACATATGATGATGAAGAGGAGGCAAAGGAACTTTATTCTGATGGGTTTTAACATGGTGGGTTGGGTTACTGACCTCAGGCAGAACCTGGAATCAAAGGAAGAGAAAAAACATCATGGCCATTCTGAATCTGTTATACAAATCAGGTATTAAAGGTAAAGGTAATTTTATTTAGACAGCACATTTTCAGCAATAAGGCAATACAAAGTGCTTTACAGGAATTAAAAGGAAATACAGGCAAAATAAACCACAGGAAAGAGCAAAAGAAGAAAAATAATCTAATGTTGAGCTAAAGTATGCAAACTAGGTGCTTCTGTTCAGGGTTGATAGATACTGTAAGTCTCCTCTGGTCCGAATACTTTTCTGGGTTGGAAGAACAGGAGCCTAAAAAGAATCTAATAATGTTGATCTAAAGTAGATAAACTAGATACTCCTATTCAGGGCTGGTAGATAAGTATAAGTAAGTATCTTCTGGTCTAATTCCTCTTCTGGGTTGGAAGAACAGGACTCTAAAACGTAATTGCTAAGGTAGTTTTTTCTAGATTCCAAGTTTGTTCTAATCCCTGTCCTGGTTTCCTAAATAAGTGTATGTAATTCCTTTTCTGAGTTGCACTAATAGTCTCTCTGCATACTAATATACAATTAATCTAAGAAGTATAACATTGGTCTGAGTACTGTACATTTTCTAAAAAAAAATAGAAAAATAAAAAATAAGCTAAAGAGTGACTAATCAAATTTCTTTTCTGGGTTAAAAGTGAGTAGTCCACAGTTTCTAAATAATAAAGGGGAATGAAATAAGAGGAAAGGTCACATTAGGGCAAATGGCAGCATTCAGACAACACAAAGGTCTAAACAAAGATATGAGTGAAGGCGGTGACGTCACAGGACCATGAAACCACGTTGCTCAGCCTCCCAGCAGAAGTCCGATAAAGATGTTATCAAGGAATGTCCTTGGGGCGCTCAGCTCCACATCCGCATGGATAACAGGAGGGGGAGAGGAGGGAAGGAGCGTTATGTGTACATATCTTCAAGGAGATTGGAAATATGCAGCCCTTCCAAGGCCACACAGGAAAGCCAATTCAGATGGAGAATGTCTTAGGTCTGGTAGATCATGAATTTCAACCTTCCCTAAAGTCTCTCATCTCAGTTCCCAATTATCCAAATTAGTTTGGTCGTTCCACTGAACCTAAACTAGCAGCTCGTCCGAGATCGATTCCAACTCGTTAGTGAGTTTTAGAGTCCTCATCTGGGCTGCGAGTCTCAGCTAGACTCACATCCAACTTTATGTCTCTGTCAACACCAACAGTCTGAGTGTTCGCTAGTTTGGCCAAGTCAGCCACAGATTTATTGATAAGCCAGGAATCCACAAACTCCAAACAGCAGAAATCCTGTTATGATGAATAAATCCAGGGTTAATCCCGTCGGGACACAGACTTGTCTGGACACAAGTCTGGACTTGATCAATTACATTGAGAGATCGGTTGACCAGATTTGTAGATTTGGAGGATGTACAAAGAAAGGCTCCAAAAATAGAGAAAAAGACAGGACAAAAACAGAGCAAGCAGGGCAGGGAGGGAGCAGAGGAAAAAACCGTCCGCCTTCACCGAAAGCAAGAGGAAAACTTAGCTATAGAAGCACAAAGTTGGACAACAATTCCAGATACAACTTTAACACATACAATCACAAAAAAACTGCTTGGCTGCAGTATTTGGTAGATATAAATATTTAAAATATTCAAACTGCTTGCAAATAACATATGTGGAATGGTTTCAATGACTTGGACTCCATTTTCTGCTTATAGACGTGTGACCAAAATGCCAATTATGAAGCACAGTGGTTCGGCCGTCATGACACAAAAGAGGAAGGTGAAGAAAATGTTGGTAAATCTAATCAGTACTGTCACATCAAATGACATCCCTGGTGTCAGTACAACCACAAAATGTTAGAAATACTAGAGCAGTCCATGTATAATGATTAAAAAAACTAAAACGATGGATTAAAAAACAAAATATCTTCCTTTTCTAATTAGCTCTGCCACAGTTGACAAAGATTCATTTTGATTCAGAGCATAAGGCCACCATCAACTTCTCTAACGCTTTGGTATATGTGGAAGTGGTGCAACCATAGAAAGGCAACTATCGTCTGTTCAATCATCCATCGTGATGATAGAGATCAAATTTAACACAGTCGCATCAGAGCCGATTGCTCAATCAAGACATGCTTTTTTAGAGAAATGTTAAGATCTGCTAAATGGAGATGTTGTTGGAGCATCTTACCCCTCATGCAAACACATAAGTGATTGACCCGTCGAATGATTGTCCACACGCGACACCACAAAACATCGTCCATGAGGTCGTCTAGAGTTGTTCCACAAGGATATATTCCTGGATCCTTGATGTTTACACTTTAAAGAAAAACTTTTATATGTTCTAAACTCAACATCTAAACATGTGCAGATGATGCTGTATTGTAAATGTATGGTACCAGTTATGACCCAGGTTTCACGTGAATCAAATTACAAAGGTAACGTTCCAGTTTGTAACTTAATATGCGTCTCAAGTTTACACCGGTCTCCTTTAGAGCCACGTGTTTTTGTTTCGTTCACTGGAGAGGCGAATTGTTTCTGAGTTCAAGCACCTTGGATCCAGTTCCAAGCATTTTATTTAAAGTTTACGTTAAAAGTGTTTGTAACCGGGTCAGATTTAATCTGTCAAATGTCAGGTTTATAAGAAGATAAATATCAGGAGAAGGAGTTGATATATATATATATAGTCACCATATATTCTCTATAGTGTCTACCAGAGCACATATCTATCCATAATAACTCAATCATGAGTTAAATAATATTTTAATTTGGTTTTTAGGATTAGGATTCCAATGTTCCACGTTCAGCCATGAGATCAAATGTATAAAACATAATTTCACATGAATTCTGCAACCCTTTGAAACTTATCAGACCAGCATAATTTGGAACAATGAAATAATAAAACTAAAAAAAACTTACCAAAGGAGGTACAAAACACCCAGGGTGACACCTGATACCAGCATATCAATACTAGCATTACGGTGTTTATTCCCGAGGTTATTTCTGCATACACATAATTAGTATAACATTAAAAAGTCAGGCAGGATGCATCGCAGGGCCTGGGATCCTGTTCAGCCCCGACGTCCAAACACTCAACAAAATCCTTTTGAGGGATCGGATTTCAAGCATCCTGCTCTAAATGAGTCATTCAGACCTGCTGGTTAAATGCATCGAGTGACCATGTTTGCAGCACAACTAACTGTGCTGTACACAAATATAGAGAGAAGAGCGCCAAGTGACTATGAATGTATAGTTTTGAATTTATACTGCAGCAGGACTTTTATGAGGCGTGCAGAGAGAAACGGAGGAAAGTGGGGAGCAAATGAGAGGCTTCATTAGCCTGCGAATAATTAAAGATGAGTGTTTTTGCATATGAAAAACCAATTAACACAACTTTATTCCATTATTACATATTTTAGCAACGTGAATAACTTGCTACACTTTTTGCATTTTATGCACTTACTTTTGGACATAAAAATAAATGCATGCTGGCCACGGTTTTTACATTTTTCTCTAAGATGCTTTTCAATGCAACAACTCTTAGCATGACTGTGTGCTTATGTCTCTGGCATCCTGTTTGTGTTTCAGATGAGCATTCCTCCAAACCTTCAGTCTGCATGATAATTGCTCTCTACAACCAGCTAGCCAACCATCACCTCTTTCAGTGGCATTAAAATCGCTTCCTGTGGATGAAACTTAGCTGGAGCTACATTCACACAACAGGCAAATGCGACCCAACGCATGTGTGATTTTTTCATGTCCATTAACTTTATTTTTATGTTAATTTGAAAAAAATAAAATAAAATAAAAAAAAAATCTCAGTTACTCAGGATAGCTGCACGTGAAGCACCCGTTCACTAATGAAGGCAAATGGCCTGCTCAACACCAGAGTTGTCTCAAACTGTACAGGTGCTGCAAGTCTGACATGAACTAACATAAAGTGTTGATTTTGGCACAGGCAAGCCCTGTGGTGGATTACTTCCTGACAATCACCACAACTAGTGTAATGTGAGAAAATCTTCCTCAAACAAAAATTCAAAACAAAACTTTCAACTTTCAGATCTCTGCCATGTTCCTCTCATCTCACACCAGTAACCAACTACCACCACCTTTTGGACCAATAAACTTTCTTAAACTGCCAATGGACCAGCAACCACACTTACTAACAGCATAGTAATGCACAATACTTGGCAAGAAGGAAAATAAAATGCAAGTCATGCAGCTCTCGCATGTGTACTACAGCTTCAGAGAGCTTTTGCTCCTTGAAGATGGAAACGGCATTTGCAGCCTATTGTTAACACAAGACTGCGACAGACTGGCGACCTGTCCAGGGTGACCCCGCCTCTCGCCCGGAACGTTAGCTGGAGATAGGCACCAGCACCCCTCCCGACCCCCCTGAGGGACAAGGGTGTTCAGAAAATGGATGGATGGATGGATGTTAACACAAGAAACATGGGTTGCAAACTCCCATTTAGATTTAGCACATGGGCAATGTATGAACCACGACAAAAGAAAGGTGGGGACAACGCCTTCAGAAAACTGAATTTATTTCCCCCACTGCTGAAAAGAAAGTCATGCCAGGCTTCAAGGAAATCAGGCTCTGAGACTGACAGAGTGGCAGTTTATTAGCAAACTAGTCACCTTTTCAGGGAATTGTGAAACCCTGTTTTTCAAGATTATCCTCTCGGTAGATGTTAGACTCTAAACCACCACGGCTCTCAACAAGCTTAAGTGTTTACGTGAATGCTGGTATTCGCACGGTTTTACTCATTTTTTTAAAAAAAATTGTGTTGCACTGTTTTCATATATTGTAAATAGTCTCTTTTTAAAAAAAAGGTTTTGTTGACTCTAGTGCCCTTTATTTGAAAGTAGTTTGACAGGAAAGAGGGCAATGAGAAAGAAGGAAGACATGCGGCAAATGTCGCCTAATTGCACAGTTTACCATAAATCTTGTTTT
>NW_006800415.1:11204-24178 GCF_000485575.1 Poecilia formosa
GTTGCTCGCAAGTTTTGTCAGGAAATTAACGCCACAATATTTCTATTATATTCTTTTATGGAGGTAAAGCTCTCACACTGTACAACTGGTTATTTATATTTCCACCTTGAAAACACTGAAGGGTCAGTCTGCTGGGAGTCAGAGCAGATTTTATGTGTGTGTGTGTGCGTGTGTGTGTGTGTGTTACAAAGTAGATATAACAAATGGACCAGCAACCACACTTACTAGCAGCATACTAAGGAAATAAAAAAATAATCTTGTAAAACAGTATCTTGTATGTCTGACCCAAATCATACGGTTTGTATGCAAGTCTACCATATATTAACATCAAAACAATTGTTAAAGAGGCAGTTTTGTGTATTTTCTAGGCCATTTCATAGCACAATTAACTAACCGCTACCTTCAGTTGTGATAAAAACGAGTTGGACTGTGAAGTAGCTTGTAAAATGAGCTCAGCACCAGGTATTTGTAAAAGGTTTTTGCTAATTGCCGAGTGGGTGAGGGCTGCTCTGAGATCGAAGCTATGTAGCTCGGAAACTGAACGTGGAGCTCGGTTCACCCAGGCGTTTCGCACAACTGAATGGTTTCCACGGGAGATTAAAGGATTTCTTAAACGCGCATGAAAGAATCAAAACGACACCCGAGGTGTGTTTTTGATGAGGCAGTAGCTTCATGATATGAGGTAAAGCTCAAAAAAGTCAATTTTATGTACTGCCTGTTTAAGGAAAAACTAATTCTGGGATTTTGCAAAATGACCTAAAGCTGTAAAAATAATTTAATATTCGACATTGAGATTTTTTTTTAAGCCCTTTTATTATACCATGCATGTAAACATATACAGATAAGTTACCTGCTGGAACATGATTGGGTTCCATATGGACTGGAGTGGTATACTATTTCAAGGTCGTGATTCTGCAAGCTGATTGTGTTCCTGATGGAGGTGGAGATGAACAAAGAGCTACAATAGAAGGAGCAGGGAGTCTGAAGGATATACTGGGACACAGAAACACAGACTGTCCTGGTTTTGAACCGGATAATACCCATCGTAACAAAGCAGCAGCTCCCACCTTGCTGCCTGCATTTCTTACTTCAAGGCTGGATGACTGCAAGTGTTTAACGTTAAATATGGCAAACAGAAAGAACAAGTAAAGATGCCAAGCATGACAGTCTATAAGTGTGTGCAAACAAAAGGCTACCTGTAAAGAATTACCTGGAAGAGATTAAGATGCCACCTGAACTTTCACCTGAAATAGCAAAGCTGAAGACAGGTGTAGCCTCCATGCAAACTGGAGATAACAAGCGCTGCACACATTTAGAGCCTTATGATTTCCGTGATGTGGAAAAAGATGACAGAATTTAAGTATCAAAATGTAATCCACAATAAAGCGCAGATTTCGCAGGTGTTGCTGAGCAGAAAAAAGCTACATACTAGTTTGGGTAATATTTTTTGGTGCTGCAGCTCTCACGCCTGTTGTCACCCGATAAAGAGCTGACTCGGGTCAGGTGGGTTCTTTCTGTGACACAGACAGAATAAATCAGCCACTCATAGTAGTAAAAAAAACAAAACAAAAAAAAAACTCTCAGAAATACACACTCCAAAACAAACAAAGAAAAAGAAAAAAAAAATGTCTGCAGGAACGAAACACAAACATTGACAAACCCATTCAAGTCAACAGAGAGGTCTGTGACAGAAGAAAGTTAAAAATAGTGGCATTTTATATCACAATCCAGTACTTCAGTTGTTATAACAATGATACATAACTTTAAAGAAATTAGGCTTTGCAATTTGACACTTTGAAATTGGCCGCTGTCTCTTTAAGAAGCTCCTTTGACACTGTACCAAACCAGTTGAAAAACCTGTCCCCCCCTTCGCTGTGATGGCGCTGCACCAAGAACCACTGAAGGAAACAGGAAAGCTTCAAAAGAAAACGCCACATCTTTATTTTTCACCAAATGTAAACAAAAATGCAGCGGCACCAAATTTTAGTAGTTATTTGATTTTTCTTTGTTCTTCGGGAAAAGACCAGTCATTTCTCATCGTGGCGATGGACTTGTTGGTTTGCTTTGGTGGCAGTTATCTAGAATGCTTTACGATATTGTTCATTTCTTGCTTTTGGAGCATTCTCCGGTCCGCTTGGCATTCACATATGCACCCAAACTGCGACAAGATGGACCAGAGTTGGCTTTTTTTTGGTTCTCATCAGAGTTCGATTGGGTAATATTCACACCTCCCCAAATGTGCCAGACTTTCAAGGCAAACAAACTAGTTTTCAAGTAAAGCAGACTAAACAGGATTGGTGTGAATGCACCCTAAAACCTTGCGTAGATTACAGACATCTGAATAGAAAAGCCCATCTTGACACCCAGGACTTCCCACATATCAAGGACTTTTTGAATCATTTGGATGGAGAATCATGGTTGTCGCTGTTGGACCAGCAGGCGCTGTGAGGATTCCTGAGGGGGCAGGCGGGAACCCAGCAGCCCCCAGCTGACCTCCAGTCCACCTGATTGCCACTTGGGGTATATCAGGCTGAGCCAGACCAGACCTAATCACTGGAACCCGCTTGTAACCCATCATTATCTCCTCATCCACAGAACCTTACGAACATCCCTGAGCAGCAGTAAATAAACTCAGTTAGTCGTGTATGTCAGTGACCCCCTGACATGAACTCAGGAATGCCCCTACAGCATTTCAGCCCTGTATGATGGGACTGCATTCCTTATCTGGGTGACTCTCAGTTTACAGCAAAATGTTCAGAGATCACTTGGAGTTGAGACACAACAGCTCCAGAGATTAAGATACTTTGGTGTAAAACTCGTTAAAGCAGAAAGTGTGCCGTTTAGGCACACCAGCATTGATTTTGCAGACTTTGAAGCAAAGAACTCAGTTATAAATCCAGAGATATGTCGGTCAGCTCAGAAAAATGTTAGATCTTTCCTGCTACAGACAAGACTTTTCCAGAAAAGCAAACTGTCTGTTAAAAGCTGACAAATCACACGACTCTGACTCCATAAAAGTGACAAAACGACGACCAAAGAAATAGTCAAGTTTTGCCATTCTCAAAACAAATTGCATGGCCTGACAAGCATCCAAGCACACTTGAGGAACAAGTTTTATCAACTCAGCAGTGCTTAGGTTTCCAAATTTCACATAACCGTTTCCTTGTGCCTAGGTCCAAATGGTAATCCGAGTTATTTCTTACGGCTACCATACACAAAGAGCAGCTGGAAAAACCAGAATTTACAGTTTTGAAATGAGCCATCAGGACGAATTCAGAGACTAGTTAGACTAAGCTCCAACGATTTCTGTTTATGACAATAACAACCTGCTTATGTACATTTTGTAACAACCAAACTGAATGCAACCATATCTAGATGTATCACAGAGCTAGCTGGTTTTCATAGCACACAAGGCAAAGAAAGTGATGCGTTTGCTTTGTCAAAAATGCTAGAAGCTATAAAAGGTTTAATGAGAGGAGTTGCCACTAGACACTATTGAGGTGCTAACAGACACAACAGCTACATGGAAACTTAGTTGAAGTTGTTAGTCATAGCTGAAGTGGCGACAGTAAAAGGAAAGAGTGCAGCGGAAAAATCTGTGGCCACAGATTCAGACAAAACGCTTGAGAAACACGTGTCAAGATCTTTGAACCACGACCGTTTCCTTTGGTTTCTAATCCAGGCAGACATTAAGCATCTAAATAAAGTTTACTACTGTATCAAGCTGAAAAAGTCCAGTCATGACACAAGACTAAACAAACATTTTAACCAATGCTTTAACCCTTGTGTTTACAAATGGGGTCCAACCGACCCCACACACGTGAAACTTGAATTATTTGCCACAGTCCTCCATGTTTGCCTCGGTTCTCGCCTCAACCCATGTGGGTTAACTAGGCCCACATGAAATCACATACAGCACCTCTAATTCTACTGTTCAGCGTACCGGGACAAATTTCCAGCATGGCGTTTACCTGGACTTTTCCAGTGTTAGGTTAGTCGGCATTTTACTCCCCTACAGCAACTTCCCACAAGAGCGGCAAAAAAAAAAAAAAAAGATGTATACATCCCTATTTTTCAATCAGAATTGGTCTTCTCTTTTGTCTTCTTTTTTATTATTATTATTATTATTTTTATTGTACATAGACGTATTTGTCATGTGCATGTATCGTCTTCCCCGTGGGGGCGCTCTCGTGCCGCTGTGGGTGTAACAGGGAGAACGAGTTTCCTGGCTCTGGGCATGCGCGGCTCAGAATAAACGAGCTCTTGACAAAGATACATTGTTACGACTCACTTCCTCTGTGATCCACAGGTAGTATAAAGTGCAACTTTTATGGGCCATTTGAGATAATGATTAGTCAATGTTGGGTTTGCATTTTGTAGTGTTGTAGCACAATACTCAAAGAACAGGAAAAACGAAACAAAGAACAGAGTAAAGAACTAGATGTGGATCAGGGTAGGAAAACAGAATCCCACAGACAAAGGATCATAAACATACACGACTTCAAACATTACAGAAAACCTTACTGCTTCTCAACACCCTGCACTGAACAATGAAAAAAATGAGAGCTTTTTGAGGGCAGATCAGATGAAACACATGGAGACGTTAAAGCCATGACTTAAACCTTTGTGTGCAGGTTCTTCTCAATAAAGTAGAATATCTTGAAATTGTTAACTTATAAAAGTATTTCAATTAAAAAAAAAATTCTGTTAATTCTAAGGACTGTGGCTTGAAGACTTGAAAAGCAACCAATATCCAAAAAGATCAGCCAACGCATCTTAAGGGAGGATTTTGAACCATTACTCAAGACCATGAATCATTTCCAAAAATGCAATCAACAGACCCAACAAGTTCTGACTTCCTTACTGGAAATCTTGCATGGAGATCTGTTTAATCTGAGGGTAATGAAGGTGAATAGCATGAGTCAGTGTGAATACAATAAAAACGGGAGGCAAATAATTAACGAGAAACTAAAGAGGCATCTGCAATGCATTTCTGAAGACTGTAGTAAGACCACAGAGAGGAACAGCTTGTATTTTTTCAAAGATTACCTGTCTGATATTACAAATAGTGATGGTTTTAACAAAGAAAGATTAAGTGAGTAGAAAAAAAATTATAAAAGTTATCTATTGCAGCTTTAAGAATACAAGCTTTTTTCTTTGCTACAAATCATTTAATTTTGTCCTCCTAAGTTACCTCATTCAATTAGCCACGTAAGGATGGGAAGAGAAAGTATTTTGGACTTTCGACAAAAGCTCCTCATTTCTCTACTTCCTCCAAATTATTCACTAGGGTTTGGGTAAACCTCAACCTAGTGCTTTGGGTTAAAAAAAAAAAAACTAGACTGAAAAACCCCAGTGTAAAGGTTTGGTAACTTGGAAACTGTATCTCCGAGGAGGAGCTGTTCCTCAAAGGAGGCGCACGGTCCACCCCGGTGTTTTGCAGAGCTGAATGGTTTCCATTAGAGATCGAAGGATTTCTAAAACATGATATAATTTTACGTAATACCGCCCCTTTAAAAATGGGGAAAAAAATTGGTGGGATGTCAGAGACCACACATGTTGAAAATAAGGGAACTGGACTAAAAACAGAAACTTACAACAGACGGAAGCTGCATCAACAATGAGACTAACTGAACAAAAGTCGTTACAGAGTTGATGAAAGAACAAGACAGGGGGCCTGACCTTGTACTTGTTCTGACAGCAAATGGGTTATGGCAGTATTTCCTCAGGGTCCATAATGCCATGTTTTATATTTTTCCCTGCTGTCTCACATCTGACTAAAATAAATGAATGATTAACAGCCTTCAGCAGCACCCGATGCAATCATCTGACACAGGTGAGCCGGAGCAAAGACACATCTAAAAGAAAAAGTTGGTAACACTTTATTTGAAGGGGGTTGAATAAGACTGACATGACACTTTCATAAACATGACATAACACCTGTCATGAACATGAATAAGCCTTCATGAATATTTATGACTGTTGTCATAAAGCGTCGTTCGGTAAATTTTGACACTTTTAATACATAGTTGACATTATTCAAAATGTCTTTGTTATGACAACTTGACATTAACCAGGAAATCATTACTGTTTAAACTTTACCTTTAATAACATATGGTTACCTGATTTTTAAAGTGCAATCAGTAATACTTTTATAACAAATTTATATCAATAATGATTTATTGGTTAATGTCAAGTTGTCATAGTAATATGTCATAGTTCTAATAGAACAGAAGTCTGAAGTCAAACACAAATTACTCCCACAATGCCATTTCATAAGCGCCAAGCTCCTTGGGTTTTTGATAAACAGAAGCCACTGTGGTGACAAGATCTAGTCAAAACAGGTCACTTAACATTGGCTGTCACTGGTTTTTTGCGTAAGCTGCAATGTTTGAAAGTAGAACAAAATATAAAAAACCACTTACCAATGTGGGATGCAAAGCTGCTAGAGGTTGGTGATATGGGGAGCTTCATTTGCTATTTACGGAAGCATTTTTCTAATATGCAAAATACAACATTTCCCTTCCTACAGCTGGTGTAGAAACAACAATCTATCCTTTACTTTTAACAGACCTGAAGAGCTGGTTACAAACCAGAACCAGGCTGATCCTGAGAAGTGATAATCATTTTTGCCAATGAAAACAGAAACCTACTCAGTACTGTGAGTGAAACTTTAATGTAAAGGGGTAGTAGGCTGCTTTTAAGACTTTAGCAACCTGGGCTGGCCACATCCTGATGGCCTTGTTTGTATATGAAAACACATTCATAGCAAAAGGTAAAAAAACTCAGTACATCAAACAATGGTCACATCAAGTCCTCACATCTGCTCCAAAATTAAGACCAGTACAAAGAAAAACATTGTAAAAAATAAACATTGCTAAAGAAAACAGGAAGAAAGGGCGATTATGCATTGAGATTACAAAAAAGACAACAGATACAACACAGATGTAACGTATATTTAGAGGTTGTGGTTGATTGCCTAAGTCACAAACTCAAGACACACAGAATTACTCTCATGATCAAACTTGGAAGATGCCACTGGTAGAAGAACTTTGTCACTTCTTTGATTATTGGATGCTATTGTGAGAATGATTGATAATCATAGCAAAAATATTGCATTTTAAGTGTCTGAAATGGATAATTTCTAAGTTGATCTTGTTCAACCCTGCTTTAAATTTTAATATATTTGTCCATTAATTTGGACACCACTTTCAGTTTGTTCAGTGTAGAGTTGCAGGCTCTACGTTTAGCATTGATTTTAGATGAACTCTTGCAGGTCTGTCTTGTAAAACAAGTATGTTTCTCCACCACATTTTACTAAAGTTGATGCGAGGAGCGGCCATTTTGAAATGCAAAGTTAGTCTCACAGCTTGTAACAGGTAGTTGGAGTTGCTCCCACTTTCCAAGGTGAAATGCAACTTTGGAGGGCATTCCAGCTGATTTTTTTTAGACTGGGAAGTTGAAATTTCCTAGTTCAGAGTAAAACTGGAACGCAGCATTAGTATGTCAACTTGTTGATAGCAAATGCAATTATTCCTTCTTATTTGAAGGTTTTCAACCCAAATTCTTCAATAAGATGAAAAGACAAATCATTTCTTCATGCATTCTGGCAGGTTAAGGTTAAGGTTTTTTCGAGTTTTGGCTGAAGAGAGAAAAAATAACTTTTTAATAACTTCACATTTCAGACTCTGGTAGAAAGTCTTTGGAGGCAGCCACAGATTAGAGTGATAGCTGATACGTTTTCCATCAAATTGGTTCTGGAACTTGCTCATTACCTGAGAGGTGCCCAAAGACATCAACTGTTGACATGAATAAAACTATTTTCATCCAATCAGACAAAAATAAAAAGAGGAAAAATATTAAGATATGCTGTACTTTAGACTCAAATCCAGAGATAAAATATTAGCTTAAGGACGTGCAATTTATTTTTTGATGCATTTAACTGCTCTTCTCTTCTCCGAATGCTTCCTCTCAGATCATTTCTTAAAAAGGCTTTTTAAAATACTCCAGTGAGAATTTGAAAACGAGCCATTGCTTCCTCTATGTCAAAGGTACAACACAGAAGTGCATGATACAACTTAATTTAAAGGGTTTGATTAAACACGTGTGAACAATCAATTAAAACCAGTTTAGCACATCGAGCTAAACTGGTGGTAATACAATGGCCATTTAATAGTTTTTTCATCACCGTTTTATAAAGGATGCGCATTTATTTTACTGTAACGAAGCTAACCAATAAGATGTCAGGATTCCCCAAAGTTTTAACAATCTTTAGTAAATACAGGACGAAAACCAGATCGTACTAGTTAAAACCGAAAAGGGCAAAATTTTTTTTTACATTAATCACGCATTTAACTACACAACCAAATCAATTCAAAAATGAATTCGCACACATTAAAAAAAAAAAAAAAAAAAAGGCTTTATCAAACTTACCCGAAGCTGAGGCTGCAGCCACTGCTCGTCTTCCTCCTCTTGGACTAGCAGACAAGTCGCCGAGAAGGCGGCGGTGGACTAATAATTAATCGATTTCCTATGAGTGCACACAAGAACCTCCTATGTCGTTTAGCGGTCGTCCACTGCCACCAGCCAGCCTCGAGTGATATATAGAGACAGCATGCATCACGGACTTTAGTCCTGGTTCATCCAGATGCGCCTGCTCAACCTGACCTATTGTCCAGATCTTCCTGCGCGACAAATAAATAAGGGGGGAAGGAATAAAGTAGAAAAAAACAAAACTGAATTCAATTTCTTTTATTTTAGAGCATTTAAAGCTGCATGGAGAAACCAGCCAAGGCTGAGCCAGTAAGAGAGACACTCCACGTCTCTTCCTCTCCTAATACTCTGGGAGGAGGATGGCCAATAAGCAACCTACATTATGAAACACACTCTCTATATAACACATAAAAAAAATACTCGAACGACGTGCTTTAAATGTTTCAAGCTGAATCACGTTTGAATAAACTCTGTTTTCAATGGATTAGATTATTTTTAGTTATGTCTTCCTAAATGTTCTACTCAAAAAATAGCACACAAAAAGAAATATAAGCCAACTAAGCGAAAAAGCTCTCAGAATAATTTATGACCAGTAAACTAGGAAATTCAGTAATTAATGAATGTTAGGAAAGTGGCTTCAGTGACTGATGAATGACTGGTGGTCCAGAGAATAAAGATACTGGTGACATCTAGAGGTACTCTCTGGTAACAGAGTCCAAATATTTAAACATATAATAGTGTAGTTTTAATCCTTACAAATTCATAACAAAATATTAATTTACAAGGAAGAATTTCACAAATTAAATGTTTTCAAAGAGTGAATTAGCCCCAGCGCTAATTCTCCTTTTTTGTTTTCTTCATTTAATCAGATGGCTGCATTTTGGAGACAAACCTGACTTTGCCAAATAACCACAGTAAACTATTCATCTTTTGGCAGATGCTAAACATACTTTTTATTTGTCACACGTTTATATAATCAAATATTTTTTTTTATTGGTAGGATGTAAATGTTGCAATCTTAAATAGTGTATTTTCATTAGCTGTAAGTGGGAAATTCCCAGTTAACAGAAACCAAAGCTTAAAAATATGTATTTAAATTAAATTCTTTCTAATGTTATAATTTTTCAGAATAATTTCTGACCTATTTGACACCTCTGTTTATTTATATTTATCAAAACTTACACCCTCTTTCCCACTTTCTGCTCTTAAAGTTATTTCAGAATTTGTAATTAATATGTTTCAGCCTCTAGGAAGTCTATAAACTCAATGTAATTTTTGATCAGTTTTTTTTTAAATAATCAGCTTTATTTAGTTGTCTTGTTGATTTAAAACATGTTTCCATGTTAAGTAAAATAATTCACCTTTCAGAACTATTTTGATAGCTTATGAAACACATAATTTGATTTTAGCACCTGTACACATAAAGTGGCCAAGTTCAATTCAGTTGGACACAAAGTCAATAGATCAGAGATTTGTAGATAAAAGAAAAAAGAAAATAGGTAGACAACAATAAGAATAGTTTAATTTCCCCCCGCCCCCTTGCTGTTAACAGGTAAACGTGAATATTCCAGGAAGTTTCCAGAAAGGACATCACATTACAGTACAAAGATGCAGTAAAACCCATCAAAACTACAAGTCAGTTTATTCATTCAACAATAACTCATCTGCTAGAGGCAACAAAACAAAACAAAAAGATTTTGAGCTTCACAGCTGTAGAAAATCTTTGGTCCTATTAGCTTTTACAGGTACATCAAAAATATGCTGTGCTGCTTCATACTGATACACAAACTGGTCGTTTAAATTTGCTTCCTGAGAAACCTGTCCTGTTGAGTCTTATACAAACAAACTTCACTTGACCATTCCTTTCAATCATCAAATGCTTTCATTTATTCACATTACAGTTGACTGGTTTTAAATGAGAAAACAATAGAATAAAGAAATACCAAACAAGCTCCCTCTGAGGGTATAGAGGACCATGGATGGACCATACATACATGTCAGGTCCATCCATAAACTTTTATTTTAGCAATCCCGAATTATGCAACACCTTGTCCACGTTGGGAATCAATTTTTCCTGAAAATCCCATAGCCTCTTGTCTACACTGAGCTCCTGCAGTTTGGATATGTTCTTCATGGCGTTGCGGATGTGAATGGTCCGACAAATGTCCAGTGGGACTTTGTACATCTGACCAAATAATTGGAGCACATTGTGCACTGATGTCTGCTTCACCATCCTGTGACATCGATACACAAGAGTGAGATGTTGGTCATGTATACAGCACTGTAAAACACACCTTAAATAAAGTGACTCTACAAATAAGAATGGACATACACAGACCTCTAATCTGACATAAAGTAATCAGTGCATCCAGGCTTAGGTAATTCAGGTAACTGTCCACAGATTTCTTTAAGAGATCAGGAGACCAATCAGATATTCACTGGTGCTACAATGAATAAAATATGTGCACCATACCTCACACCAAACGACTATGAGGAATTGAAGCACTTTATACTAAAGAAAATAAACTTTTTGCTGCAATAACAAACAGCAGATCAATTCAATTGCATGCATAAATAGCCTAAATTACAAATTTTCTAACCACTACTCCTAATTTAAAAAATGTCATAATGAAACAATTTAAGGACTTACCTACCATTTGCAAATTTAAACACTTATGAACAGTGGAAGACAATAATGTAAGGTGTGAATCTGACGGCACATTAATTTATGTTATTCTTTTTTTGTTACACATCTCATCAATATTTATACAGAACAAGCATGACTGGACAAATGAGGATCTGCTAAGAGGTCCAGACTAAATATAAGAACATTTTGCTGTATCTGGGAATAATAAGATGGGATAAAATGTTGACTATAACGTACAAATGAGTTTCATTCACGTACTTATTTTAGCTGAGGTGTCTTAACCAAGCCAGGTCACTCGATGTTGTTGAAGATGCATCACAGATCATCTGACGCAACAAGGTGCTTCAGATTAAATGAAGTGTCTTAATTTAATGTGCATTAAATTAAGATGATTTAATGCACATAATAATGTAACAGGTGCTGCCACAGGGTGTTGCTGTTGGCGCAAATCAACTTTAATTGCTTTGTTGAAGGGACAACTTCCTGTTTAACTGTTTGCCCAGCCGTGTTTGTGCAACCACAAGACAGGCGATAAGTTAGCTTTTCAACAGTGCAGGGGATGAGTTGACCGAAATGCACAAAGTAAGCATATCTGTTTGCTTAACGGCACATAAGGCTTCAAAATTCAAGTGCATTATGTTTTATTGTGTTTTTCTTGACTCCTTACTTTGTGTTTCGCAATTTCTGTCACTTCCTTGAATATTTGACTTGTTGGTTGTGACTGATTCTTTTTGAATGAATTTGGGGATTGAATGTGAGACATACAAATGCTCAACACCACAAATTATTGTTCGCTTACAAAATATATTTACACTCATCAGTTTCACTGTATACTCAAAGACAACATCACAGAAATGCAGTTTTTGAGCAAAGTTGTATAAAAAGTGAGAATATTAACCATCTCCCTTTGAAAAGTGTGGGGTGTGACGCCCACAGCTGAGCTCATAAAGTGTAACTTATTAGCAGCTTCCTTGATAGAGGCACAAAAAGTATGTCTATGATGTAATAAGTGCATATTTTAAACATTGTGCAGCATAGACTGTGCATATGTTTAACTATATGCCGAAATGAAAGTTAATTAAAGGTTATTTTAATTTAAGAAGGTTTTTTGCCATTAAACCTACATATTCATCAGTAACATGTCAGCCTTCATTTGGGAGGCACAAAACAGGAGAGGAAGTGTGCTGCCAGGATATCCAGAAAATCCCAGTTTAACTGAGGACTGGTTTAGTGAAACTTCAAACTTACTAAGGTGGTACATGATATAAAAACTACAGGAACCACTGTAGAACATTCCACCAGAGATCACCCAGTGTTCTATAAGCCTGGCGGGCCTCCAGGCTTTACTTGCTCTCCCACCAGGCTAAGAATAGTTTATTCATTTATTATAGGCTTTTCTGTACACCAGATGGGTTAAAGAGTCTCTATGATGAAACGATTGTAAGCACAATGTGAACATGTGAACACAAGAAGACTGAAGTTAAGTGTCATTTTTATTCATCACTTCCTGTCTTTACCGGTTTACATACTTACCAACTTCAGCTGATAAAAGTGACAAATCATGGATAAAGGGAAATTTTGAACACTTTAATTAAGACGGAACAACTGAAGTACAAGTAATTATTTATTTTAATCATATATATTTTTTTATGTATGCCTTTTTTAAAGACTTTTCAGTTGGTTTTTAAGTATTGTTAATATCTTCCAATAACACATAACTCTTATTTTCAAATTTCTTGCCAACTTTTAACATTTTTTAACTCAAAAACGCTGCAAGCTGATTAACCGAGCGCCTCTGCCACCGGGCTTAGCAAGTTTTCTGAGATTAAGACTG
>NW_006800415.1:25103-71652 GCF_000485575.1 Poecilia formosa
GGGCCACAGCTGGTGTTGTAGATCACTACTCTGTTCACACCGAGCAACCTTGGACAAAAAAAGACAAAAATAAAATCACAATATTTCCCAAACATTTTAGAACATAAAGTATTATGGTGGAAACATTTATCATAACATATAACTTTAATCTGATGGTTATGTTGTTATCAAAGTTGGGGAGAATAACCAAAAATTGAACTCAAGTAAGAGTAGCACTACTTTAACATATTTTTACTCAAGTTTAAAAAGCAGCTGTCCAAGAAGTTACTCAAATAAGAGCAAAAAAAAAAACGGCTCAAGTACTTAGTAACTGATCAAAACATCAATTATTTAATACTTAAAAATTAGACCAAAATATACTCATGTGGAGATTTTGGTATTTTACAGACCATAATGAATTCATATAAATAACATAATTGCAAAATAAAATCAGGCAAAAGATATATATTTTTTTTTTTTTTTACCAAACGTATAAAACTCTAACTAAAACTACAGGTGTGTGTCTGTGTCTGGTGAATTTTTGGTTAAGCAAGCTTGTTCTTCATTCAGTGAAGTATCCAAAGAAATTACTCAAGTGAGAATATTGACTGTATGATGTGTTTGTAGTGAGATTAGGTGATTCTGATGGTGGCTGGTTAGGAAAATTGTTTTTCATTTTGATAAAGGGAGATACACTGAATCAATCAGAGAAATGCACATTTTTTGTCTTTAGAAAATCAGAGTAAGTCTCAGAGATCAGTGTGTGAGAGAAGAAAGAAGAAGTGAAACTTAAAACATCCAATTCTTTTTATATATCTTTCCAGTCATGTACACAGCACCTTCCACCCATCTCTGACCCTATAGGGAGTTTCTCTCAGCTTCTCCCATTTCTGGTTAATTGGTGCCTCTGTCCTAAATCAACCTGGTTCAAAGGAGTTTCGGTGGAAAAGAGAAGAAAAACATCTTCATTGAAACCTCCGTTATCAGTTCTATAAGAAAAACACCTTCGCTTTTAGTTCATTCTTCCCAGTAAATAAGCCAAAGTTGTGTTTGTTTTCTATAAAGACTACAGCATAAGCTGTTTCATGGTGAATGGTGTCTGGTATGTTTTGGAGAAAATGTATATGCTTTTGAACAGCTGAATTATTAATTACAGTGTGGTGTGCCTGCCTGTATGTAATTCAAAAAGCTGAGTTGTAAATAGTAAAATTATTCTTCCACTGTGGTTCTAAATATTATTACAGTTGCTCATGAGTTTTGTTAACTATTTCCTGCACTACCTCAGTAAAAATCTCCTGATTTCACCTTTCCTATTGGCCAATCAGTGAACAGCAGTCTATTCACGTCACATTTTGGTCAGCTCAGATCCAATGGTCCCCAAAGAAAGTACCAGGCCAGAAAAATCAGTAATGTAGACTAAGTAGAGTAGAGCTAGGCTGAGTAGTCCCAGTGGTAAAGGAGCAGCGGTTTTAACGAAATTGTAAAAAATATATTTTTATAAATTACCTACTGCAGCTTTAAAGAGTGCTGAACAAGGCTGATTTTACTTAATTAGGTTGATTCTTGCACCATGTTAAACCTTTGAGTAAAAGATTAGGATTACTGACCTGTACATCTCTAGTGTCTGTGCAAATTGCAGCACATTGTTGTAGTCCCCAAACAGACTGGAGATGCACACAGTGAAATCCATCCTTTCCTCCGCTCCTCCGTTAGTTTTTTTGTTCCTTATAGGAAGCCAGTCAACTCTTTTCTCAGGCTTGGGCTTCGTCAAAAGAGTGACATGTGTGGCATTGCATTTTTTAGGAATCCGGCACATGATGTCTGTGGTGACAAACGGAAACCCGAAGTTGTCCGAGTGTTGTAAAACTTTCGTCGGAGTGGTTTCACTTGTGTAGTCGGCACAGCAGAAAAAGCAGTGGAGTTCCTGGATGGAGTCTCTCCGAAACATCCCGATGAGGCGAATGTCAAAGCCCTGTACTCTCTGATCCATGAAGGCTGAGACCAAGAAGTGCTTGGTGTTTTTCAGGGGAGTTATGCTCTCTTTGGAGACTGATCGCGGACAAGACTCCATTGATTTTGGATAAAGCAGTGATTTTGGATAAGTGCTGCCATATCTCCTGATAAAAATTACTGTGGCCAATAAAGTGAAGAAGAGGAGAAAGACGAACTTCTTTTTGATGAGATTTGTAATTACCATTGAGACACAGTGGGGATGGGTTTCCTGACCTCAGGCAGAATCTGGAGTCAAGGAAGAAGAAACACATCAGGGAATAACACATCACTTTGTCTGAGCCATACAATGTTGTAAATCTGTTCTATAAGGTTTGTTCTAACAATAGCAGCAAAAAAAAAAAAAAAACAATAATTGCCGTTGTGGAGACTTTGAGAGAATTCCAAAAAATAAAAAGTAAGAATTGGTTAATAAAGATTTTTTCCCCATTTCTTTACAAACTCTTTACCTAAGTGAAAAGATGCTATGGAAATGCCTTTGCTGAAAATTATTTTGGTTTCCAACTAATCTCAAGGCTCTACAACAATATTTAGGAGGTTAAAAGTTTAACATTTTCTACTAAGTAAAAATTGGAGTGGGAAACAAATGAGGCAATCTCTAATGATACTCAGTTTCAGCAGTATGCATTTCAGTAGAAAATCTCTAGGTCTAATATATGGCGATGTTTTGGCTGGAACGAGCTGGGTAAATACTTCATGACACCTGTTCAATGTATTAATATTCATGTTAGATGCCTGTATGGTATTTTTAGTTCACTGTCCCAAAAAACTATTCCAAAGAAATGATTAAGCTTAAGTCTTCCATCTCTGGATAATTAGCACTGGATTGTATATGGTTTGTTTACATATATGTACACTGCTCTAAATTTATCAACCAAAGAAAACAACAGCACATGCCCAACTCTCTTCCAACTACATAAATACTTACAATGACGAAAGAGAGTTTTTTTCAACGTACAAAGCTGTTAAAGTACATTCAGTGTTCACGAGACATATACTCCAACTGCCGCGCTCAGCACGTTTTTCTGGGTAACACTGCAATATGTACACTACTCTACATTTTATCAAGGAAAAAAGAAACAACACATGCCAAAAGTGTCTTCCAAATACATAAATACTTACAGAAACGAACGTTTTTCAATGTTCAAAACTTTTAAAGTACATTCAGGGATCACGAGTCATTTATGATCTCGTAACTGCCAAATTCTGGTTGGCAAGGTTACCAGAGAAATATACGTCAAAGATAGTTTGCTGCTAAGAGCGCTCAGGCTGCCATATTTCTTTAAATACAAAATGATAAAGATCGTTTGGAATACAGATGTCACACTCTGATTAAATTTCAAACCCTTAAAATTTTACCCATACTTAGCATGAATTTAGCCATGCTAACTATGAACTTAACTACCTACGGAGCTCTCCAGGGGACATGGGGATTTTTTTTTTCTTTTACGTTCCCTCGCAAAACTTTTGCGTCCCTCCGCAAAACTTTTGCGTTCCCTCGCAAAAGGTTTTGCGTTCCCTCGCAATAATCCACTGATCAGTTCATGCGGCATAATTGAATACTGTAAGCCTTTTTTACGGTGGCCGCCGTACTTTCTGCTTTAATGCAAGCCTATAAGGTTTTTCCATGGACTATTGAGTTATTATCGCGCTGTAATAAGTCATCTGATTGTGTCTCTATTGTATTCGTGTCTGAATGGGTTAAAGGGCTGCTTTCAGTGCCGTTCCATCTTAGATGGAACGGCAGACAAACATGCAGTAAATAAAAATATTTTCAATCAGTTTTTTTGCACCAAAGCGTTAATAATAATAAACAAGTTTTCACTGAGGCTCTGTACGAGCCATATGAATGAAATAAGTAATTATTGATATGACAGGAGCAGCGGCTTTGACACTTGGTGGTGGGCGTGTCGATGTGGGCGTGACGTCATCAAGTACGAATTGGAAGGTTACTGGCTGCTGCTGGCTTTGTGTGTATGAGGAAGCTGGGTGGTCAGTCGTCGCAAAGTTTGGAGCATGATAATCAAAATTAAATAAATCGATAACTGTGACAGAACAAAGAAGAGGTTTGGAGTTGATTGATACACGGACAGATGAGATTCACCGAGTTAACCCAGTGCGGCCCTCTGCCACCATTAGTTTGCTGTGTTTTATAATAATAAAAAACACAGTTTTAAAAACTCCAGTTTTTAACGCTTGTGGAAGTTCTGCTCTCCACCAGCAGATGTCCCCAGAGGTCTATTTTACAGTCTCTGCTATGGAAACTTCCTCTCAGCCATTATTACTATCAGTAGAGGCACAATGCAGTGACTTGTACACTATTTCAATCTAAGTCTAATTGAAAATAAAACAGATGATGCTGAAATGATCTCTTTATCATTATATTATCACAGGTATGTTTAGCTGAAGCTTTAACGAATTATTTGTTTGATATCTTAGCATCGTTATGAAGTTACACTCTCTCAAGCGGCCCAACGGCACTGGCATATACATTTTCAGAGATATTAGTCAGCTTGCTGCTGTGTTCTCAGCCAGTCACACCGCTTCAAAGTTGAAGCTTCAAAGTAAGCCAGCATCATTCATGCCAGGGGACTGGAAAAGTAGAAATATAAATTGTCAAATGTAAGAAAACAGCATGAGACTATTGTGGGTTTTGATGTGTTAAACCACTATTTTAACTCCTGTGAAAATCTGTCAGCTGGCAACCTCCACCCACTAGGCGCGACACATTAAATCCTTTGTGTTTAGTGTATAGAATAGCAGACTGAGGGACTTTAACAGACCCTGCATGTCAAGGCTTTTTATGGCTGCCTAGGATCTGTGAGTCACACTGAAAACTAGTGATATGTTTTCACCAAATGTATCAACTAGGACATTTTTGTCTATTTGAAAAACAAAATACTCATCAAAGTGTAAGTTTACAAGTGAAAATTATTCATTTTTTTTTTTTTACCAAAGTCTGGATTTCAAGTACCATGTGTGTGGGGTTTTTTTTTAAGCTAACAGAATACTGTTTTGTCTTATTCTTTTAAACAAAACCAACTTCTGGCGTGCTCAGATCAACCAGACATTTACTAATTCAGAATACTTATAAAATTTAAGTGCCTTGCTGTCATTTATGATCCCACCGCCTTCTCCGTTAATGTAACAAACATTGGGTTGCTGAGTCATGTTTTAAAGAATCCAGTCATGCTAACGTGAGCAATGACCAGGTGTTATATTGTTCACTTTTGTGAAGCCATTGATTTAAATTTTACTGCTTGATTTGTAACTAAAATAAATGTCTACTTCATTTAACAATTTTATATATATATATTTATTTTTTTGTTTGTTTGTTTGTTTTTGTGTCCTAAATACTTTGATTTACTTCATTCTGGATCAAATTGTGAATATTTATTAGGACTTTAGGTATATTCAACTGTGTGTTTAGTTTCATGTTGATATTTTTTCAGTAAAGGGACACAAAAATATAAGCTATTTTGCGAATTGTTTGTGAGCGGGGCAACATACTTTTAGTTTTGAATATGTGAAGGACTGGCCATTCATTGTTTGAACAGATGTTGGCTTCCTTTAGCCTGTGATTTAAAATTTACTACGTTGCTAAGACATTTGAGCACAAAATGTTCAATTGACTCTTTAACACCTGTCTTTTAATGTCTTGGGTATCACAAAATATGCAGAACAAGATGCTTTCATGACTTTTGTCCTTTTTATTGTTCGCTGACAACATCGTAGTTAACTTTGACATTACCAAGAATCATTGTTAAAAATTTCTAAGTGCCCCAGCCAAGCAATGTTTCTTTTAATTGTAAAATAACACATTCATGTGAAAATGTACCCCAAATAGCAGCAATAGCTTTATATAAGCAATATTTTGTGGCATTCTTTTGGACATGGAAATTCTTTATTTTTAATGACTGAAAAGGGTTGAAAATGAATGCAATGCCTCGGGGGTTATTGTAAAAAAAAAAAAAAAAAGTAGACTTGCATGACGCAATCAGCTCTGGTCATTTAAAATGCAACTCAATTTGCTCTGACTAAAACATTCATAAATAAACATAAACATGGGCAAACTTTCCGTCTAAATGCATGCATAAACCTGCACTCAAACGTGTGCAGTCTCAGAATTAGATTTTTTTTTTCAATGAAATGCCACAAACAGAAAACATACCTTTGTTGACCAAATACACTGTGCCTTATTTTCTCCTTCTCTCTGTAGTATCCAGATCAAGTTAAACAGAATTACTTCAGGAAGCCGTGTGAACGTAGCATCTCTTGTGTATCAGTCAGGTTTCCATGTGTTCTTTGGGTAATAAATGTGAACTGTGAAGGCTTAAAGATGATCCCAGAAGTGAACTTTAAGCCTGAGTATGCCTCTTTTGTGACAAATTATAAATAATGTCTTTTTTTGTCTTAAATTACACTGAGCAGGTTGTGGCGGGCGCTGGCAAAAATCCTGAAACTATTGAGGCATGAAATTCTCTGGCCTAAATGCAACCTCAGAGACCACAAGCCATTAGTCAGCCCATGAGTAGCCAGGGCCAGAATGCACAAAAACAGATATTTTGCAACTTTAGCTGAAGCTTTAGTTTCCAGTCACAATGGTGAACAAAAACAGATCAGACTTTTTCTTTCCCCAGAGCAACACAGTAAACTGCATCTACTTCTCAGAAAACATGGGATGTTTTATTTTTATTTAGAGAATGGATGCTTCCAAAACTGGAATCCTATACAAACAGGACTATTGAGACAAAACAATGTTTCCAGGAAAGAAATGGAAGATTTTGCTGGTATAAATCTTTTACCCAAAACACCAAGGCATTCACAAAGAACCCTAAGACTAACACGTAACTCTTAGTGATGGCATTTTGGGGGAAAATACTGAGAATTTCTAAGATTTTTCGCAATGCAAGTTATTAACAGCCCTGCATTCACAACCCAAGGTGCAATTTAGAGAGACCTACTAGAAAAGCAGTCACATGGGAGGAAGCTGGAGAAACAACACATGCATGAAGGAGAACATACAAACTACATGCAAAGGAACCCCGGCTTGGGACCTTCTTGGTGGACGGCAACGGCCCTGAAGTGTTTTCCTTCACAATGAAATAGAATCTCAGCCTTTCAGGAAGGTGCCATACAAAACCTTTACATGGACAAAAATGTGCTTTGCTACTTTCCATGAAGTGATTTGTGCTCTTTCATTGATAGTGAAACTTTAAATGGCTGCTGGTTGTGCAAAGATGTTTAACTTCAAGCTTTAATGTTCATTTTTACCAAAGGAATGGCCTGGAATGGGTCTGAAATTACTTTAGTTCTTATAATTTATATTTTAAAGATTGCCTTATTACATTACACCACATCAAAGCCCTGAAAAAGCTATAAATATGATTGTTTCACTTGGCATCTAGACACTGACATGTCTTCCTGGAAATGTTTTTTTCTTCTTTCAGAAAAGATAATAGATTTTAAAGACTGTAGGACGTTGAGTCGATTGCACTATAAATTTGATTTTATTTCAATGTACTGAAACTAAAAGCACACATTTGCCTTAAAAATGAGGAAGTTATATTTTAATGTGTATACAAAACACCAACAACCTTCATTTTTATACATACACAATATTGTCAAGTTTTAAATTTAAAATAATTGGGCGGTGAAAGTGTAATTTAATAAATAGATGTGCTGAAAGGCCAGGAAAGCATTTATAACCACATCTTATTTCCTAATGAGCACAAAGCTTTGAAATATAGCTGCTAACTTGTTTTCAATTGAAAGGTTGCACTCATCCGGACACACACAAAAAAAGATGTATAGTGGGAATCATCTGTTCCTTGCTTCTTCCTGCATGAAATTTTTATCCACCTGCAGGCTCTGAGGGAGCATATCCAATCATTCTGAATCCCACCTGAAAACAATATAAATGGAAAAAGGCTTACACAAGGAGGAAACATAATTTCTAATAACATCCCTATAGCTGCTACAGTGGTATCCATTTTGAATGTCTGTGCGATTCGAGTTGAGCTGTAAAAAGAGGTGTCATTGTTTCACAAAATTATGCAGTTGAACTCAAAAAAGAAAAAAAAAAGAATACCAGAAAACCTACACAGAAGTTGATTAATTTTAACTGGAGTTTTTAAAACTGAAGCAAGGAAAGAAATTTCTACATCCTCTGATTACCTGTTTTTTCAGCTTCCACCACATTTCTTGATGTGTAATAATGAAGAATAACACAACCTCAGACATGCATTTGTTTAAAAAGACACTTTTAATTAAAGCAGTCACATAACCTGATCATTTAGTTTCCTGTCTCCTTTAAGAGATTTTGGACTTTTACCACGTTTTGTCGCCTACCAGCAGATGTCCCCACAGATTCATGTTGCACTTCCAGTACGACTGCCAACAGAGACGCAATGCACTGAATTGCACATTGTTCTCCTTTAAATCAAAAATAAAAACAGAAACACATAAAAAGATGGGAATATGACATCTTTGTCATATTTTCTGTTTTGTCAGGCTCACAGGTCAGACTGCAACAAACCACAGGGAACAAAACCTAAAGTATCTCGTGTTTATTTGACAGATGTTTTTAATATTTTCTTTTAGCAAAGTTACGAGCCCAACGATATTATATATCTCCAAAGTGGACATATAGTTGTGATGTATTATATTTGTCAGCTCGGTGCTTTATTCCCAGCGTGTCATTCTCTGTCAGACTGTTTCAAAGCCGAGGCTTTAAAGTAAGCCAGCATTGTTCTTGTCAGGGGGCTTGAAAAGCAGAAATATAAGTTGTCAAATGTAAAAAACGACATGAGGCTGTTGGGCGCTTTGATGTATTAAACCAGCATTTTAATTCATGTAAAAACCAGTCATTTGGCAACCTCCACCCACTGAGCATGAAACACAGAAACCTAGCTTGGCGTGTACATAATAGCAGACTGAGGGACTTGAACAGGCCCAGCATGTCAAGCTTTCATGGCCTTGATTCAGTCAAAACAGAAATGTTTTAACTAAAACGGCGTTGTTAGAAGCGTTGCGCCTTAATGTGTGATTTTATTTTATTTTTTTTTTTTGGTTAAACACAGAGCAGATGATCTTTAATAATTTCCCAGCATGCAGCAGTTTGTTTCTGTGCAAATTCTTCTACATCTGTTCCTTTTTGTGTTTTCCATGTGGAACAACTCTGATTTATTTTGGCCAATAGAGGTGTTTTTAATGCTTCTAAGGCTCCATCTGCTGCACATTGCATGGGCATTACCGATGCCCACCCTCCCATTTTTCTTCGGTAACGAAGCAAAGAGAGAAAATCTACTTTTACTGGCATTATACTCTCCTGTCTGACCTTAACTCCTGCTGTAAAAACAGCCTTTCTTAAATACCAGCATATTGCAGCTAGGTATAAATATTCCTTTTGCTTTGTGCTCCCATTTTCCTAATCTTTCATTTGAATTCAGTTTATTTACAAAGGCTTATTTATATGGAGCCAATTCACAAAAAAATGTGAATTAATTTCAGTTCAATCATACATGCACTTCAATGAATCCTCATTTTCAAACAACGCATTAAACTCAGATCTTTAGTAACATTAGTTTACCATGTTTCTTTAAGGAACCCCACCAGATTGAATTGAGTCATTGACTTTCAGCAATGCGTTTATGTTCTTGACTTTGCAGCAATCTCTCGTACTCAGAATGAACGTAGTGATAGTGGAGAGGAAAAACTTACCTCTAACAAGAAATCTAAAGCAATCATTTTAAACACTTGTATAATTTCATATCAACAGCAACATATTATGCCATCCATAAACCTCTAATATTTCAGGATGTAATTTTTCAAAGAACCTTCATGTATGTAGTATGACATTGTTGTGCTTGTCGCTTCTCACAATTAATTTCAGTTCATTTCATTCCTGTTCAATTTAATTCAATTCTTAATAGAATCAGTTCAGTTTCATATGTTTCTACAGTGTAGTGCTAATTCATTGCAACTGTTGCCTCAAGACAATTTATAACACAAACCGATCAAATTGACGTCTACCTGTGATTGAGTTCAATCCAATTCATTCCAATACACTCTCAGGTTTGGATGAGTACATTCCAGTTCAAACAAAAATTATAACCCGGTGTTAAAATCCAAGAACAACCAGTCGAACCGTTGACTTTGCAGCAAGCTTACACCCTAAACCCTTTGAACAGAATGAAGCAAACAAACTCAGAATGCTGCTGAGACCATCTGGAGGTCAAATGGACAGAGACACAGCAGCCGTCTTCTAGGAGTACTTTCTATAACAAAATAAAATAAAGACCTAATTTACATGGGTGTCTGTTTCCATGGCACCAACAAAATGACTTGCGCTAAGACAGTTTAAGAAAAACAAACTCTGTTTGACATTTACAGTCACACACTGTTACCTAGCACATCGCTGTCATTTCGGGCATCGTTTCTTTCCAGAACCTTAGCATTTATTCTCCAGATGTCAAAAAAATATAAATAGCCCGGCTGTTGACGGGGGAAAGTTTGTCCAAGTCAGGCGCCATATTTGTAGTCTCTCATGTCTTGCAGGCATATCTGCCCCCTGGTGGTACCAGGTAAACATTAACTGTTTTCTTTCCAACATCCACATTTTTATGGATGTCCTTTCAGTGTTAATACATGTCTTGATCTAAATCAATAAAGGAAACATTGGTAATACAGGCAATTGGTGATAAAGTCAATAAGAATCCAGACAGAAAAAAAAAATTAAGCTAAAAACCAAAAAAAAAGAAAAAAGTATGTCCACAGAAGAATCTGCCTCTGGAGAAGTGAACCTATTACCTCCCAGTTTGTTGTTCTGGAGTACAATTCAGGCGAGAGAGACAGAGTTTTATTATTAAAGAATCATTCACTCTTAAAAAAAAAAAAACACAAGCAAAGCAGCATTCTAAGCAGCAGCATGCTGGGCCCAGCAGGAGAAATAATCTCTCCTACTGCTGCTGGAGCATCATCACTGAACAGCAATATTCATAAAACGGAGGTTATTCTACAATACACAAAACACCAATTACAGTCGTCATACGAGTTTAATCGCATTTCCCCAAGATTCTTACTTACATAGAAAAAACATCGTGCAACATTGTATTTGCATGTGTCTAAAGAAATACGTTCAAGTGCCATCTGCGCTTCAACGCACGATGCATTAATTTGGTTTTGGAAAGATTTACCGTCAGTCTTCCTACACTGCTCATCTTGACATATGAAGCAACAGGAATACAGCGTATGGATGTATAGAAAATGAAGATAGGATCAACAAATTCTGCGGGGGTTCATGTCTTACGCCAGAAAGAAAAGAAAAGAGTTTTTCATAGAAATCAGAGAAAAACTAGATTATTTCTGAGGAAGTGTCTTTCTAAGTTTTCCCTAATTAAACTGTGCTGTTGACAGATTTTCCCACCAGATTTCTGGAGCTCCTCTAGAGTTACAACGAATGCTCTGTTCGCCAACCTGTCGACTTAATTGGTAGGTTTGTAGTTTTGCTAAACTCTTTTCTTTTGCGATGGAGGGCACAGTGTTGCTTATGAAAGTTTAAAGATCAGGGTATGGTTTTATACTGTAAACCCTGACTTATTTGCTGTAGGCCTTGGTATTCATGATAATATTTGTTTTCATTTACTAATTAGACGACTCTTGACAGCTGCACAGGATTTTATTTAGAGTGTAAAGATGGTCGATTGAATGTGCTTCCTATATTTTTCAGATTTGATTTATAAAAGGTTTTCAAAACTACATGTTATTTTTTATTCCACTTCATTATAACACCCCATTCATATTGGGCGCATGTCACTCTGAATTTGTGACAAATTTCCTAAAGCAGCATCAGGTATTAAAACTTGATTTAGTTATGTTTAACTCGAACTATTAATGGAACCCATGCAACAGTTGTGACCTTGTTTTTACTATTTTATTTGCTTAATATGTTCTTCACATCCTGATTGTGGTCATTTTCTCTTTTGATTTTCAAAATTTTTATTATATTACCACCCAGTATTTATATAGCTTGGTCACAAACAAATCTTCCATCATTTTAATGCATTTGATTAAAGTGATGATCGAGCATTGATTAGCCACACAGGTTAATCGATAGTAACCACACAGGCTGCTATTGTAGCAACCTGCACCACCTACTGGATGTAGGGAGAAGCAAATGTCCATAAGCGAGCAGCGAGTACGAGCAAAGACTAAGGCTGAGTTCACATTGCAGCCTGATGTGACCCAATTCCGATTTTTTTTGTCACATCGGATTTTTTAAAATTTATTTATTTTTTTGCCGTGGCCATTCACACTTCCAAATATATGCGACGTGTATGTGATTTCCGGGCAAACAACCTGAAAGTGTCCGACATGAGCAGTAGAGGGCGCAATAGCGTCAGCGTTCTCAGTGTTTTTCCAAAATACATAAAAAGAAGTGCTCAGTGTTTGCGGAAGTAAATATGGAGGCTCCCAGTGGAGCTTAGCTTACGCATTTTAAGTTGTTGTCCAACCGGAGCAGCATATTAACAACTGAATCCTCATTATAGTCCGTCACGGGTTGTTGTTTTTCTTCCCGCGTGCGCGTATCAGGACGCAGAATAGTGACGTTTGTCGAGTATGAATGACGTTCGGTTCGGATGAATGCGACATGGACGGTAGGTCACATTTGAATGGGATACATATCGGATACCCAAGCGGCCTGGCTCGCAGTCGAAAAGAATCCGACCAGTGTTGTTCAGACTGTCATGAAAAGATCCGATACAAGTCTGATAACTTCAAAAAATCGGAATTGAGTCACTTCAGGCTGCAGTGTGAATGCAGCCTGATGTCTGAGCGCGAGGAGAAGCTTTGAGAAGGAAGACATGAAGTCCTGCTTTCAAAAATGAAAATGTAAGCAAAAGTATTAACAGTTTTGAGGACAAAAGACATGAAATTCTGCTTTCAGACCGAAAATGTGTGCTCTTGGATTATGGCAGAAAAATTCCCCATGCAAGTCCAGGCGATGCGCTTGTCTCTTTAACATTAGCTTCATGCACTGCCAATTAGCAGCCATCTCCCAGGTACCCTGAGCATGGAAAGTAAACTCCAGCTACTCGCTGCATCGAGGTGAATGACAGAAATTCTAACAAGAGTCTGTGTTGCAGGTTGGAGCGGCATCATCACCTTGACACCGACTCACCTTCACACTAATTGGCGCTGATTGGAAACGGTGTGATGACACAGGTCAACCCTGCCTCAGCTGCTTCGAGTTGCAGCTGTTGTTGGAGCAGCAGCCGGTCCAGGTATTGGGGGAAAGCTTCACTCAGCTTCAGACTCCTTATTTGCTGTTGTTTACACAATTTTGTCATTTATTTTTTATTGAGCAACACTAAGTTAAAGTGCTGGTTACCATTTCTGGTCCAGTCAAAAATGGACTGAATAGATGCGATATTTGTAAACAACTTGTTTGGAGGAGTTTTTGTTCAACACACTAGTTCTTTACACCAAACAAATGCAACTATTAGGCAATCAATCAATACCGTTTCTATTAAAAATACAGCAATGATGAGCAACTTGATCCGAGTCAAAACAAAAGAGTACTCAGTTATCAGAGAGGTTACTTCGGTTCAGTCAGCGGTTCGAAGAAGCATCTAAACATAAGGATGACTCATCTCCAGAAGCTATGCAAATTGCAGTGTAAAATAAGAGTTGTATATGAAAAAAAAAAAAAAAACCTTTTGCCAGTATGTACAAAACAAACAAAATTATATTTCCTCCCTTTTTCCTGCAAATTTATATTCGCTGCACACATGCAAACACACAGAAAGCTCGAGAGGGGCCCAACAGCTTGATAAATATAAATGCAGTGACAATTCATCATCTTGCTTTATTGCTCAGCCTACACTCCAAAAATAACTCCAACCTCTGCAACATACATCATAATATAATTCTCTAAATAAGAAGCTTTTAACTGCAGCTTCTCCTGGAGCTGACGCTTAATGTGGCCCAGAAGTGAACCTCTGACCAAAATTGCCTCTATTCATCAAATAAACAAGACAGTAAAATGCACTTTTTTTATGTAAAGTTTTCATCGTGCATGCTTTTTATCTTTAAGTTTCCTTTCTTACATATACTGAGATTTTTTTTTTTTGCTGCTAAATTATGCTCTTTATCTTTACTTCCCTCTCAAGATCTTACTATTTTTTTTTAAAATACTGACCAATAAACTAAAAAAAAAAAGAAGAAAAAAAAAAGTGAATATGTAAAAGTAATGTCTCGGAAAGACACAATCTGCTACAAGCTTTGCTGACGTGTCAGATATTGAATCTGCCTCTGAGAGGAACCGGGTGCCTTGGCCCTAATATTGCACCAGATGTCTGACATATGCAGTCATGATGTCGGAGCCCTGGTGCTGTCACAGACCACTCAGAGCACCCCGGTTAATTCATCACCACATAAGTAAGCGTGCATGCGTACTGAAAGCGCCGTCTGCGGGCTTTATGAAAGCTCAACAAAACGACACGCCATCAAACGGCAGGAGGTCTTCCTTGAGGGTTATTTTGACACAACGTCGAGAAGACTTCAAGTTGTTTATGGTTCTGTGGTGCGTGAATGCTCATGTTGAAATGGGTGGGCGGTCTGTTTTTTTTTTTTTTTTTTTACTGGTACAATGGTATTATTGTGTCAGAACAGAGCATTATGCTGGTTTACAAAAGTATTCATGCCCCTAGAGCTTTTTCCACATTTTCTCACATTTATTGCAGGGATTTGAGGAGCTAAACCAACACAAAGTAGCACATGCCTGTGAAGTAGAAGGAATATGTCGGCTGTGCGTTTGTATTCAGCATGTTTTCCACCAGTTTACACATGTAGATTGATTTTATTCCCTTTTGTTCTTTGGAAAATACTTCAATCGCAGCCAGATAGGACGGGGAGAATCTGGATAATTTATTTCCAAGTCTAGCCACAGATGCTCGATTGGATTAAGGTCTGGACTTTGACTAGACACTTTGATCTCATCCATTGTGGCTATGGTTGTATGTTTACAGTCATTGTCCTGCTGGGTTGTGAACCTAAACCCTATTCTTGAATCTTTTGCAGCATCCAAGAACATCGTAGAAAGCGGGATTTATGTTTTTTTTCTTGTTGTTTCTTCTTCTTCTTCTTCTTCTTCTTCTTCTCCCACCTGAGTTGTGGATGCTTGCAGCTCCTCCAGAGACACGCTGACATTTCAGGTGAATGTTTTGGTTTTATATCCCTGCTTGTTCCCCAGTGTTCGCTTTGCACTACTTGATCTGTCACGTAAAATCTCAGCCATGGAAGTTTGTTGCCATAATGTAACAAAATGTGAAAAAGAGTATGACTACTTTTGAAAGGGACTGTATTAGTTTATGACTACCTTTGTGTCATCCGTTCTCCCATTTCTTTCTGTGAACCCCTGCTTGCTTGTTGTGTTTTACCATATTATTTTCACAGAGCTTTTCTTCCTGTTAATGCTAAATCCTTGTTTCTGCCAGTCTTCGTCTTCAGTCTGTGTATCACTGCCTCTGTGTGAACGCGTAGTCCAGCCCTTCTCTTGTTAGTTTGTCAGCTTGTCTGTTTTCCAGCAAAGTGAAGGCCCAGGGCCAAAATAATAAAAAAAAAAAAACAGAAGCAAAAGCATTTCTAGATTGTGTTTACCATTTTCCTTTGCTCTTTTCATGATGGACGCTGCAGTTTTGTTCACTGACAGTGATTTTTACAAATGTTCTTAAGAATTGATTTTAAGCTTTCTTTTTTTTTCTTATCAGTCTGTGAGGTGATCAAACGCCTCTCCGCTTGCTCACACAGTGCTGTGAGAAAAGTGTGCACACCCTTACAGATCTCCAATGCTTTTGCTGTTTTGTCTCCCTTCAGTGTCTCAGATTCTCAAGCCAATTTTAACGTTGGACATGGATGACCTGAGTAAATGCAAAAAGCAGAAACCAAATCAAAGCAAAGTCAAATTATGATTTCATTGATTAATGCCCTTGTAATCCGCTCAGAGTTTACATTAAGTGCTGGTGAGGCTTCTCTTTGGAAATATTTAATCTAAGCTGTATTTGAGGGCTTTCAAGCTGGAATGTCCTGTTTAAGATCACATCAAAGCATCTCAAATAACTGTGGGTCCAGTTTTTAACGGTTTGATTTTATTTGTTAATTTCAGTTGTTCAGTGCTGAACTGCCTGGTCTGCTCCAAATCATTTTCCGGCTGCAAAACACAAACTGATGGCTGGATTTTATGCTTCATCATTTTCCTCTAGAGAAGTCCAGGCCTTGAAGCAGCAAATCAGTCCACACCATCACACTACGCAATTTCCCTGTAATCCTGTGATAGTTTTACAATAAGTGTAACAGGATGTACGCCTTTTGAAATCTTCGTCTTTGGTTTTGTATTTGTGCTCTTTCTTTTTGATCAACTATGGTTTTCACCTTGTGGATGCCATTTTTTCCCAGTGTCTCTGATATACCTGAATATCACAGAGCGTAACTAAGGTTACACCCGTGTTTTAGATGTTGTTCTTGGTTATTTTGTAATATCCTGGTTGAATAGTCGATTCACTTTTCCATGAGATATTTTTGTAGGCTTCTTAGAAAGTTCACCACTGCTGCATATTTTCTCCTTTTGTGATTAATGGTTGTCACTTTGGTTCAGTGGATTCCCAAAGCCTGAGAAATGTCTTTGAAGTCCTTTTCCACACTGACAGATGTCAGTGACGTTATTTTTAATCTGTTCTTAAATGTCTTTAGATCGGCACATTATGAGTTACGGCTTGACATCTTTTTGTCATGAGGTGTGTGTGTTTGAGGGCGGAACAAAAATGCAGACAGGAGCTGGAAAGTTTTAATGAAAGTCTGAAAAAAACAAACCCGTATACAAACCACTGGAGCCTTGGCAAAAACAAACAAACAAAAACCAAAAATCCATAGGAAGAAACCAACAGGGAGACGTGAAGAGAACATG
The DNA here is from genome assembly GCF_000485575.1 of Poecilia formosa. Taxonomy (NCBI): domain Eukaryota; kingdom Metazoa; phylum Chordata; class Actinopteri; order Cyprinodontiformes; family Poeciliidae; genus Poecilia; species Poecilia formosa. The sequence continues at coordinate 42,058 of NW_006800415.1, forward strand.
GGGAAGTGATGGGAGTTAGACGAGCGAAACCAGCAAGGAGTGACTGGGAATGAGAAGCCTAAATACTGGGGATGTTGAATCCTAAACAAAAAGGCTAGGCTGATGAGCTAACAGGTTGCAGGCATCAGGAAATAAATCCAACAAGAATAACTACACTAAGAAAACATAACTAGACTGGAGTAACTAACCATAAACAAGAAATAAGCTAGAAACACTAAGAAGAACTGAAGTGGAAATGGGAACTAGGCAGAACTAACCTAAGGAACACAAAAAATGACAAAAACCAAACTCAAACCATTCCAGATCCTGACACTTCATCTTGTCAGACAAGATCTATTTGTGACTTCATAAATTTACTGGCTAATGATATTTAGTATTTCATTTAACAAGGGGGCAGTTACGTTTTCCACATTGGTCCAAATTGGTTTGGACAGATTATTTTTCTTAATGAGTTACATTCTTATTTAAAAAGCAATAATGTAATAATAAATAAGAAATATGTATTTTTCTGGCACATTTTTGTCAATTAAGCATTTACATGTTACAAAGAAACAATAATTGGGGCCAAATATGTGTATGTTTTTTATGTTGGAGAAAAATCACTGGTTATTTAAACAAAGCTGATAAGAGAAAAGACAATCAATGTTCTCCATGTTTGAAAGGGCTAAAAATTACTCCATTGTGACTGATTTGTGCAATTTAAAATTTTGTTCCATCTCTTTCCGTGTTTGTCAATCCCATCGATCGGCTCTGCCGCTCTTAGCCGCAAAAAACTCCCGAGCTCTCCACGGCAATATGTTCACATTTCGGATCAGGCAGTCGCTGAAGTGCCACAGTTGGGTGTCCACATGGATTTTCTCCAGTGGCTGAACAGAGAGGCTGCTTGGTGCCGAGTTAATTATGACACAACCTGAACTGGCTCTTCAGCTGCTCTCCAGATTTCTCGAGCGCTTCATGTAGTGAGGCCTGATACATCATCCTGAGAGGCGCCGCAAACATTAACAAATACTATAATTCACAGACTGCTGCACACGATTCTCCTGCTGATGCAGACTTTACTGTACTTTAAGTCCTGTTGAGGTGACACTCTCCTGCTCTGCGAGGAAACCACTTAGAAATGTGCAACAGACAATTAAACCGTTGCACTGCAGCGCCGTGTAACGTGCTTTATCTTAAACCTGAAAGAGTGTAAAGCACTTTAGGACGCGTGTGGCTTTGCGTTCAAGACAAAGCGAGGCCATGTTGAAAGAATGGTTTATAGAGCTGTAAACACGCTGATTAAAACGTCTTTCAGTCACTATTGTTACTAAGTTTCACAGAGTGTAGAAACGGCTTACTTGGATGAAGTGAGTCCTCCAGAGCAATAAAAGTGTAAGGAAGGGAAAAGTTAACTGAACTGTGGTATTAAGCTAATAACTAAGTCTGCAAAATACACGTAAGAGAACCTACATTAACTGTCGAACATAAAATGCAAAGCGATTACAGTGGTGTTTAATTGGTGTTTTTCTGTTAATTAGCTGACCTCCTTGCAAGTTACTCCAAGCCCTGATAAAGTCAGACTGGGGTGTGTTTTCGGCATTTAGAGAATATGATTAAAGTGTTTAAATTATGATTAAAAAGGGTTCAGCGGAGACCATGAAGCCGCAGACTCGGAGCCAAATCATCAATTACTTTTATTTGATAGCAAATGTTTATTCCAAGTGGCCCTCTCATTCCTCTTCATTAGCATTCATCTGAACCCATCGGTCTGCACAGGAACAAGCTGCTCCTCTGACTGCCAGGCCGGGGCTGTTTTAGCCAGATTGTTGGGGGTGAAAATTTCCCCCGTAGCCAATAATCGCACTGGAAAGTGTTCAGTCAAAGGGATCATTTCACATCCTGTCTGCAGAGGTTGAAAGAGGAGATTGAAATGTCTTTTTTCTGTTGTTTGTCTTCGGACTGGATCAGCAGGAAGTATGAGCAGGTTAGAGGATTGAATGTACCAACATTTTAAAAGGCTGTAGTTTCAAACTGATTAAAATGTTTGTCATGATTCTTTGTTGTTTGGAGTCTTAGTTTCAGTTTTGATTATATTTGTATTTGTCCTGATCTCTTGCCTTTTTACTTTATTCCTCGCCTTGGTTCAGTTTACTTGTTAGTGCGTATTTAGACTCGTGTATCTTTTTGTTAGGGCCTTTTTAGGACTAGGTTTGATTCGTTTATTTTCTTTTCCAGCTGCTAATCATTTCCTCAGTTCTCCATACCTGCTCCTTCCAGACCTGCATCTGTTAATTGGTAATTAGTTCTCCTTCTTTCTTTTCCTGTATGGACATATGTAGGCTAACCTGTTTCCTTTTTGTTCTCCACTGGTTCCATCCACATCGTCTCCTTGGTCGATGTTGTACCCTGCTGTTCCCCTTCTGCTCCTGTTTTCATGCATTTATTTTTGTTTGTTTTTGCTTTAATAAACTCTCATGATAGTCGTTTTCTACTTCCAGTTTGCGTTTCTGTACAGTATTGTTTTTATTCTCCACATCTTAGACACCTTCTAAGGAGGCGCTGGAGAAATTTCTTTTGCTTAGATTAACGTTCCTGTTAGGAGCATGAGTAAATCTGGGTACAACGGATTTTTTTTGTGGTTTAAATTGATGTTTGGACTAATTTGAACTTTTGGCAGCAGTAGGAATAATTGCCAGATCTAATGTATTGCCCTGATATAAGCTTGATGGAATATCTAGCCACTTACAGAAATAAATGCTAATCGCAGATTTTAGCCATTTAAAACAGCTCGCACTGAATATGTTCACATTGTTGTGCCGCAAAGCTATGTTAGTCACACTTTCGCAAGTTTTCTGCTCTTTTTGTGTGAAACAGCATCTGTGTTATTACTTAACGTTGCAGGCTTCATGTGTAAACCCGATCAGCTAATGCTGGGATTAATGGGATGACGTCCTAACAGCTGTAGTACCTGGACAGACACGTACCACTACTGGTGTTATTTTCTTTCCATTTTCATGTTATCCCAATCATTCATTGATAAATATTAATAGTTTGTGTAACAAGTAAGAGAAAAACAAAGAAAATCATTGGTGTTTTACACGCATAAAGCCTGTTGCCAAATCCAAAGACTTGCTCCACTCTTTCTGAACTTACATTGGACGGACAAGTCAAAGCTGAAACGGCAGCAAACTTAAAAAAAAAAAAAGAGAGATAATTAAATGGCTTAATATACTGACATGCTCTCACTAATATAAACATACTCAGTTTGAGTTTTTTATGTTGCAAAAATCACCTAAAGCAAACGGTCAGTGTGACGAGCTGTTGGCGTTCCTCCATCCTGAGACTGGCACACGTCTTTCTTTTACACCAGAGAGCTATCACTCATGTTTAACTTTACAAAAAAAACAACAAGCTATTATTGTGAGAACCACATAACGACCCATTATAAAACAATAGGATGCGTGTATTTGAAGCGTGGTGAAGAAAAGGCATTTGATGACTTGAATTGTTGTATTTCTCGGTTGCGGCGCTGTTTGGGTTGTGGTGAAGTGTAAACTGCAGCTGTCTGCTTCACCGTCTTCGCAGCTGGAGAACCGCTATTGATCATTAGCACAACGGCATGCTGGGAAGTCGGAAGGGCTCAAGTGTTGGAGGTTAACAGTAAAGTTAGTCCTCGTGTGCAGCTGAACATTATGCAACATTTTTCATTTTCTGTGAAAAAAAGTTTTATCTTCTATATTGGACCTTTTTTACTGAAAAAGACAGAGTGAAGTGTGACATGTCCCCTCTGAGGAGCACAGATCAAACAATGCTATTTTCAACTTAATCTCCCTTTTAACAATTTTCTGAAGTTTTTTTTTTTCTTTTTTAATTATTTGCAGTCTTAGGGGGAGGTTTACTGAAGCCTTGAACCTGCTGAAGTCTTTTCTTGTGTCTGTCACGTTTATTATCCAGCCGGAGCTTTAAATTTCTGCCTGAGGGGTGTGAAAATGGTGATCTTTGTGCCTGCCCTTGTTGCTTATGTAAGTGTCTGGTTTTCAAAGCAAAATTTTAATTACACATTACCATAATTATTTCAGCTTTTGCAGCATTGGGTAACTAGTTACGTCACATCACATACCTGCTTGAGAAAAGAAAAAAAAAGTGTCCATGCATCCATTTTATGCATAAAAGTCGGACAATATAGCATATGGGCTGGTAGTAGTAGCATCAGTATTTGATAATATGAAACAACATGAGGAAACTTTTTTTCTTGTGAATTTACATTAAACCTATATGTTTCATAGTGTCGCAATCCCTTATATCCTCATTTTATTTTGTTTTAAAACGGAAACTAATTGTGTTTTATGTGGTTGCAAACATCTTTTTTTTTTTTACTTGTAAAAAAACAATGCTCTTTTCAGGCAGCAGATGTCAGCGAAGAGCAAACATCCACAATGAGTCTCTTTAGCTGAGGGATGGGCTGGGACGTAGTTGTTGTGTGCTTTCCTCATAACAGATGGCACTTAAAAACAGCCATCTTTGATATGAATGATAGAAAAACGTCAGATCAGCTTGCAAGACGTATATTGTGGACTGGAAATTGAAAGAAACGCTAATTAGTGTGTAGATCCAGGAGGGAATTTGTCCTCCCCTCTCCCAACCAAAAAAAAAAGAATGCATCAAGCTTTCATCTGCATCTGTCCTATTGTGTATATTCACAATCGCCTCCAGTTTTCACCAACCACCTTACAAGCTGGAGCACCTCCTTTTGATTTTGCAAATCAGGTCAGAGATTGTTTCATACGTGCACACAGTGTTTTTCAAAAAAAAAAAAAAAGAGAGAGAGAACATGATCAGATTTTGAAGAGCGTATATTTTTAAAACTGTCACCTAACAGGAAACATTCTTGTTGCTAGCTTAACTGCAAATGATAGAAAATTAAAAGAAGAGATCTATATTTGTGAGCCAGGATTCTTTTTGGGGAATGAAAGTCCTCTCCCCCCCCCTCACACACTCACACACTATTACCAAGGCTGTCATTGTGTTTTGGTTTTCTGGTCTGCATGTGTTTTGTGGCTCTTAAGAAGACTTATGACATTGTCCCTTGAGGTAATGGTGCTTGTTCCCGGTGCAGATTGTATTTTGCTTCGTCTGTCCCCCGGCTCTGATCCAGTATGTGCCGCTCGTGGAGAGGATCTCAAGAAAAAGTTGGGTTTGTGAACCTTTATTGCGGCTAATGTAGTTTCATTATGACATTCAGCGTGCTTGTGAGAGACGGCTGCGATAGAAGTCAGCTCCTCGGCGTCTGATGCTGTGGTTTTTAAAGAAGGTGAAGTGCTTCTCTGAGTTTTCGCCTCAAGTGTGGGAGTTCAAGTGTATTGACCAGTCCTTCCAGGATGTTCCAATGTTTTTTTTAAAATTTTTTTATGATCGCTGTGGCCCAAACCTAAAAAACAGAAATGTTATCGCTTAGCGTCACAGAGACTTGCAGGTTTGGCTTTAAAGAGACGTCGTGAAAGAGGAAGTTAAATTAGAAAGAGGCTAAAGGGGTCGGCCAAAGTTAAGTCGAGTTGCAGTGGTTATGATTCGTCAGACGAGAAAGAATTACAGAAAATGATAAGGTGATTGGTCAGATTTGATTGAAAAGCCACGATGACTGATGAGGAACATTGCAAGTCCGCCCAAAATTAGCAAAATGACGACTCGATTTGCGATCGCAACTTTCTGGAGGACGTGATTGATGCACATCTTGAGTAAATAGGTTTTTGCAGCTCAGACACAACCAGCAGAAATTATTAAAAGAGCTCTAAATGATTACTATTAACATAACCCTCAAACTACGAGGGTTTTCCTTAGCATGTGCACAGCTGGAGCATTTGGCATTATCCCGTCATTATCCTGTGTGAATTCAATTTCCTCCCAGGCACCCCGAGGCGAGCAGGGGACCCTGAGTAGTCAATCTGGTTATTCCTTGAGATTCAAAGAGGAAACAAACAGGTAAAATGAACTTCCTCCAAAGGTTGGCCTGAGTCTGTCTAAAAGACAGAGCCTGGGCTCAGGGAGATGTCTTTACAGGATAAAAAAAAAAATAAAAATCAGTTGTTTTCTCCGAGTCAGCATTTTGTCTTTCTGTGTTCATGCAAATCTCTGGGAAGAGAACAATTCCTGAATCATTTTTACAGGAGATAACCTTTGTTGCACTAAAATCTGTGTGATCTGCGAGGCTCCATAATGTCTGTGCTGAAAAAGAAATTAATCGCTGTTGGCCATTTGAGGCTATTCCAAGGCCAACTTAAAATAATGTGTGCCAAGATTCCTCAGGAAGGCTTTTTCTGATCTCACTGTGGGTAACTAATAATAACTAATGGATAATATTATTGGCTAAGAGTAGATGGCTAATAATAACATTAGAAGACTGACTCAACCTTTGTTTTCAATCCTCCTTTTTTTTTAAAGCAAAAACATACTTTGGATTTTTTAGATTCAGTGGTATGTACTTCATATGCAACATTGCTTTGTCAAATCAGACTTAATTTTTTCGCTAATCTGGAGATTTGCAGAACACATTTACATTATTTTTCTTTCTCATTTGTTGGATCATTCAAAGAATCCCATGATCCACCAAACGGGTCAAGACGTAACGCAATTTTTTTGAAGAGATTTCAGCCACTTGCATCCCTGTTGCGGTGCGATCATAGCGGTGGTGTTTAAAAAAAAAATTGTCCATCGCTGTTGAAGGCCAGCAATAAGAAGTATTTGAAGTGAAAAAAAAAAAACAACAAAAAAACCCCAGCACACTTTTTAAAATGAAAACAATGATCTGAGAGATGCCGAAAGCAACCGCTGTGGAGTCATCACCGCAGGCGACTCGGTTCACAGCGGAAGAATTTGATCAATTGCTTTAATGCTCCCCCTTGCTTTAATAAGGCAGAAAATACATGCGGTCTCTCTTTGTGCGTTTATGTAACTTTCTTGCAGCCTTTCACTTTGCGTGGCATTGAAATAAGTTTCGAACAATTGATGAAAGACGCTCGTTGGAGCAAAATCTCATATCGAGTTTCTATCTCCTGCCTATGACCCGAGCCAATGACTGATGGGGAAAAATATGCTGCACGAAGAACTGAGTTTGCTTTTCTGATCACTTGTCTATATCTATATATATATAAAAATATAAAAACAGCCACCCCTTTCATAGAGACACTGCAATATTACGCCACTTGTGTTTGAAAGTGGAACAGAGTATCCTTAAAACTGATAGTTTCAATTGATTATAGGATGCTTTGATGCAAGTCTGTTGGAGGTTTGTGCTTAGCAACCCGAACTGAAGCCTGTGGTTTTGTTTCCTCTGTGCTGTCGGCTCTGATAACTCCTATAATCTCTTTCTACAGCCGAAACTCGCTCGGTTGCGTCTGAATTGTGTTGTGGCATAACACTGATTCAGGCTGACAAGCATATTTTATACCTCCTTAATGTATCTGGGGCGTTAAAAGACAAACGTCTCTCTGGTCTCTCCAATCCATTAGACACTACCCTGAGAAATTGTTTTCTCCGACATCCCCCTCAATCAAAACCCGCGTACATTTTTCTCGCTATCTTTATTCCAGCTGAAAACAAACAATCACTGATCGGCCTTATAAATATTAGAACCCGTGTTCGTGGCGGTGCGCCAAATGGCGGTCATTGATTTTCACGGCAGCGCCGCAGTCGGGAGGCATATCCTAGTGGTGTTTGAGGCTGGAGGCCAGCCACAGAGACGTAGCAGCGCATGATGCAAAGGAGGTTTCAGAGAGGCTGCTTTGCATTTGATCAACCTCTTACGCTTTCATCAGCAGCAATGAGAACTTCTCAGGCACGATTAGAGGGCCATGTAGAGAGATGTAAATTTAGACAAGATCATAGAGGAGGCTGCGAGGCTCAGGCAGCCAAAAGTTGGAAAGATAAATCAGGTCAAACAGAGCAGGGGACAGAAGCTGCAAGAGGTGCTTTTATTTACAGAGAGATTCAGTTTGAACCTGAAGGACTTTCTCCCCAAGAACTACACCGATCTCATGTCTAACTGATGCAGGCACAACAACGGCCACATTTACCTCCAACCGTGGCACAAGGCCTGACGACTTCGAAAATAAAACAGTGAAAATGCAATGCAGGATTTAACAAAAAGTAGCACCAATGACATACATACCATTACCATTAATTTAATATTAACTTCGTAACAGCTATGAATCGGTAAAAGAATAACATATTGTCAGTATTGTCGGTTATTACCCTATCAACATAACTAGCAAAGAATGATGGCATAATCCATGAATATGACTGTTTTCTTGGAAATAAAATATAGTTTTGTAGGTTTTGTGCACTTGGCTCCTTTAAATTATCACTTTTTAAGTCTCATATTTATACATTGGAGATTCGATCAGCCCTCTCTTCATAATTACATTTCTAAAACCATTCTTTAGTCACATAAAATATGGTTTTGTTTGCTCAGAAATGTAAACAAAGAACGTAGTGAAAGGCTTTTTGATGACGAGGTCTCTTGAGGAATAAGCTAAAATGCAGGAAGAGAACAATTCTCATTCGACTTACATGAGTTGCAAAGTTTTTTGTTCTCGTACAATAACATAATGACCAGGAAATAGCTCAATAAATTCAATCCTCCTTACTGAAATAAGAAAAACAAATTCTGTTTATTTCAAAACACTTTCTACCTTTTTACAGACAACAGCAAATTCATAACACACTTATTACGGCACATCTTGCTTTTTAGTGTAATTAAAAACATACTTTGTTTGTAACACTCTGATCTCTCTGAATGAGTTTATATTTTCTCCAGTTAAATGACAATCTGCAATTATCTTCTATATGGAAGATTGACTGTGGCATTTGGTTTAAAACTGACTGAACTATGTTTTACATGACTAAAAAGCAAAGCTTGGGCAATATGTTTAAAATAAACTCATTTTTGTTTTGGTTTTGAGGCATAATGTTACACTGAAATGTTTTTTTTTTTAAAAGCAGCTTTTAACTTGATGCATTTTGTTTAATGATGAATAACAATGTTAAGAAATACTTGTTTTTAGCTAAACTACTAATGGTGCGATTACTTTTGCCTCCTAAAAAAAATTAAGTATTTAGGGGGAAATTATGTTTCACCTTTTCAGTGTGATCAGATTTTCCAGGATCTGCTATCTAGCAATCCATTACGTTTTGTTTTCCTGGGATATAAACTATGTGAGGTGCATTTCTATTAAGAAGTATCTGACTCTAGGTGTCAAAAATCTGGTAATAAATGAACTGGTATTAAGGTGGTAAGCAATTAAAAAAAAACAACAACTTATATGACTATAGTCACACTCTCCGGACAGTTAAAAAAATAGTGGCATATTTGAAAACTAAATCATAAATACATTGTATGTTGAAGTGAACCGTTTGCTTTAGTTTTAAACTTTATATTTCTTAGTGCAACGAAATGGATTTAAAGCTGGCTGCATTACTAATAAACCTGAAGCTAAAAAGTTTTCCATTCGTGTTAATAATAAAGTATTGTTAGTACATAACGTACTTTGTTTAAGCGACAGTTCATGTCACTGTGACATCATGCTGCTTGATGAATTAGCATCAGGTCCATATCAATCCATTTTCGCTCAGCAGGATAAACTACATGCGTGCATAAATTTTAGCACAATGATGTTGTTGAAGTCAATTTGCATTCCTCAGCTAAAAATCACAGGAAAGTTTGAAAACACAAATTCTGGATTAGTAATGATTCTGACCAAGACATTAGGACCTTGCAGTTGTCACACTGTCACTGCCTCCCTCACTGTTTTACTAATGTTATTACTCACCAGGTCATCAAATATCACTCTCCTCCACTCTGTGTGCCTTCAGTCTGTCTCTCTTATTACTCTACTTCATTTTGCTGGTTACATTTGTTGTTGCTGAAGTCAAAGCTACAGCAAAAAAAAGTGTAATTTTTGCACGTTTGGCAGCATACGGCAGCGTTTTTTTTTCTGTTTTCCTCACAGCTTTTCTGCAACACTCTTTCTCTTTTGACTTTCCATTGTGTGTCCTCTGTCTACATGTGTTTGTGCTGTTGACTTTGACTGCGACAAAACATCCTCTTTGCATTTTTCCTTTCGTTTAAGCCACAGTAGAAGTGCTGTAGTTCTTCTTTTAAACAGTAGATGGCGGTGCAGATAAAACCTGCCCGTATTCAACAAGTTGTAGCTGAAGAAGAGTCTAAAGAGGAAGTACATTCCTAATAAATCTTCAACTACAAACTACAAAGTTGCTGTTTTTACAAGTCTGTCAAACATTTAGGAATAATCATTCCCACTGGGTTTGTAATAATAAATCATGTATTTGCTTGTTAAAATGGACATGTTTTCAGACTCTACCTTGCTGCTTTTCCTGCTTGCACTGAGCGCAGACTTACAAAAATGGAGATGCACTTCCCCTCCCACTCTCCACTCCTGTATGAGTGCACTTCTCGTATGAGTTATTATGTGCAAGGATGGAAACAGCGAGTATTAACCAGGTGTAAATGGCAAAAGGACGATCGCCATGGTTCTCTTGCAATAGATCTGATTGGGCCAGGCTAATACCAGAAAAGTTTTGACTGAGACTTTCATGAGTCTTGATGCCAAACCGCTTCCCCACACTTAAGCAAAACAAAATCTGCACTGATGAGGGCTTAAACTATAAATCCTTTGTTCACCAACAGGCCTAGAAGGTGTTTGTGGACAATTTGACTTCAAACTCGGTTTGGGGCTTTTGTGAGGTGTGACGGTCAGCCTTATGGTGTTATATCTTATAGTTACTGGCTGCTTGGAGGAAAGAGAACCCATATTTATTTAGCCACCATGCAAGTTCAACAGTGAGCATGATGGGAAGAGATAACGACTCCAAAGCTGCCTATGTGAAATGCAGCGAGTCTAACCATTAAATACTGTCTACATGCCAAGTAGTTGTTGAGAAATAATCCCATAACGAGGTACTTTCTGTTCTACCATCACAAATGTAAACGGCTTGAGCTAGCTAAATTGAGTAGTAAACCTTGACTCGGATAGAAGTTGGCACTTAAAACTGATCACGATGGCTTGGAGCAACCTTAGTGTTGTTTGTGTCTTTTCACTTAATTGTTGTAGGAGCTTTTGGTAGTTCAGTGAGGACACAGTCATTTCCTTGGTAAACGGGATGTCCTCTGTGACAGATAGCCCTAAGAATTTCTATAGGATTGGTATGAATAAACTTGAAAATATATCCTCTGAACAAACAACTCTGACTTCTAGTAGAGAAGTTTTCTTTAAGCCATACAATCCAATTTTTGTTAAAGTTACCAATGACGCCATCCAACATCCTTCTTAAACTAGCTAGCATCCTGAAACGAGGCAGCTAGCAGCCTCTCGGCTCTCCAGCGATGATGAAAAACACACAAGCTTCCTCCGGCAAGTGCACATATTGCTACAAACATTATGACTGCAAAGCCCACCCACTTAGAGGACCGATATAACTGGTTGACTTTGATACCATTCACGCCGAGTTTCCCATAGTTACTATAGGGGTGCCAGTTAATATTACATTTACTGGAGGGCCAACATTTAAAGTTGGCACTGGCCAAACTGTGATGAACTGCTGTTTTCATTGCAGTGCAGCTTCATAGCGGCTAATTTCCTTCATAAACAACCCCCTGGTTTGTTGCTGAACGCTGCTCAACAGCTCGGCTGCCGCTCTGCGAGTTCCAACAGCGGCCCTCGTTTTTTATTTTCCACTGCACACCCTTCACAAGCTGACCTTGGGAGCTGAACCAGAACAGTTTAGCTTCCTGCGTTTTACCTTGAGGCTACTCAAGTGGTGAAAATGTTTTGGGAATTTGTTACAGTTTTGGAGGTGGAGGGGTGTGGGGGCGTGGGGGGACGTAAGAGAGCAGGCTCCTTTGGAGGGGGATGCTGAGATCAGACAGTGACACTGACACAGCGCCTCACGAGGCTCTCCGTACGATAATGCTGAGGTACAGTGGTGCTCTGACAGATTTAGGTTTCAACAGCAGAACCCTAATGAGAATGCTGGGAGGGGAGAGAGAGGGACATAAAAAAAATCTGACAAGTTTAACAGAAGGTACAGTTGATCCGTTTCTGCCGCAAATACCTTTGTGTTTGCTTATGAATAATGAGCAAATGTGCTTACGTCCCCAAGACTTGTTATACGGTTTATGAAAACCGGGCTGCAAACATCTGCGTCTTTTTCTCCTCTCCTCTCTGTGTCCATTGAGAGATATCTTTTTGTCTACTGTCATTTCACAGGTGGTTAGGCCTCATTTTTAGCTGATGTGCATCGACAAGTGCACGCGGTACGCGTGTGTCGACGCCTCAGTGTACATGCAAAAGTGTTGAGATGCAAAATATGCTCCTTCCAGCCGCACTCCGAAACACAACAAACAGAGGGAGGCTGAATAAAGTGCTTTATGAGGGGAAATGAGAGAGTGAATGACAATATCGTTTCCTCTTGTTATATGCACTAATTGACTTAATGTTTCTAAGCCATTAGTCCATATGTATCCATTGGCCGAGGGGCAATTAGCTTATCGGGCGAGCACACGCACACTGTGGAGACGTGGCACCCACACAAACATCCACAGGCAGAGATACTTGACAGCTTGATCAATGGACGTCTTACTGACCATAATGACTCAGTACAGCCTCCTTTCAAAGCAGCACAGCTAGAGTCCAAGCACAATAACCCTTTATCTCAATCTGACACACACACATAGGAGCGCACGCGCTACAAAAAGGCACATCAATCATAATCACGGGCACCTTTAAAGACAATACCGCTTTGAGGAGATGGGAAATGGCATAATTCTAATTACCGTCTCACTGCTGTCCCCGTTTGATTATCGCCCATAAACACACACATGGCGATACACACATGTAAAAGATAAAGTTAGAGCATGATTGAGTCTCTTTTTTTTTTTTTTTTGCCTTTTTTATTAAAACTTTTAAGTAAATTTGTAAAATCCTTGACAGTTTTTGACTACAGCACATTAAATCAGACCAGATCTTCATTATCTTAGATCAATAAGGATTTCTAAAATTATTTCTACTTGCTAAATGCCAGAATAATTTCTGTTCTGAATCTTTTTTGTTGTTGTTGTTTGTTTTTAAATCTCAGTTCCCTTTGACTTGTAATTGCTTTCTCTTTGTGCAGACTTCTTTTTTAATATTATTTGTTTGGTGGAACCTTTTTGTGCTTTTCATACAGCTTCTTAAAATATTGTTCTTTTCTATAAAAGAAAAATTACATTTATATGTTTTTACAGGTGCTACTTCACACTTCCACACGATACATGAAAACTGGAACAATCAGAAAATGCAATAGTCTTTTTTCTTTTGCAATTCCTCCACCTTATTTAAAACTGTTTTCTAATGTATGCCTGCTGCTGTCTTCAGAGTCTTCTTCTTGGTTGCAGATTTTAGAGGATGTACTGAGATATCTGATGTAACTCATTTCTTCCCCATAAAGCTTCGTGTCCAACAAGATAGTTGCACTCTATACAGCAAAAGTACACTCAATAATACATGATGCTTTTTGGGAGAGTACAGCACTAAGTGTGACAGTTAATGCTTGTATACTTAGTAAAACAGTGCATTCAGCAGAATATCTGTAATGAGGCAAAATGCAATGATGTTCCCTCAAAAGGCTGTCTTCAAGGACCGAAGAAATGAAAAATGTCTCCACTTTGTCAACATGTGCCAGAAAAAAAAAAAAAAAATCCTTAAACTGTATAAAATGTTTCTAAAAAAATAAGATATGCAAATGTCTGTCTTCAGTCCCTCACTGGTTCAAGTTCAGGTGCAAAGTGTAAGATTTCTTGACATGCATTCACCAGTCGAGGAATTAGTCACCCGGGCGAGTTAACACTCGTCAAGCAAAGATTATTTTATAATGTATAAAAAAAACTCCAAAAACATTTATGTATAACACAGTAGCCTCCTGTAAACAGGTTGCATCAGCTTCTCCTGGTATTTGGAGATGCAAGAGAAATGCATAGTGTGTTTTGGTTTCTTAGCAATAAAGTCCATTTAGTCCAGTAATGATGGAGAAGGACCGTTTTTATTTGGGGAGGAGATAATGGCGCCGGGAACAAATTGGTACTTCAAAAAGGTGTGCAGTAAGTAAGCCTGTCACAATAAACAATAAATCAGTTAAATGATAAATTAAAAGAAACTCAATAATTTTCATTTGCTTGATTTATTGTTTTTCCTCTTTTCCTCACTCCTTTTTTTTTTTTTTTTTTTTTTACCAAAAACCGAAAGATAAGTCTTCAGTCTGATATTTTGGTCTCAATTGTCTCTTTTTTTGTTTTGTTTAGAGGCTTCAAAATTTATTTTATTTGTTGTTTTCTCCATTTATTTTGGATATTCCAAATGTCTTCCAGTTCCAGTGTTTGAATGTTCATCAGAATCTAAAGTTTTATTGATAATTGAGAATGTCTTCTTGCATTATTATACCATTATCACTATTATATTACTTGAAAATGTTCACAAAACAACAATGGTGTCATTTATTGCAATTTTTCGTGCAGCAAAACTTATCGTGACAAACTAACTAAAGTTCTGCCAGCAACTGTGCCACCATTAATTTAGTTAAGCACAACTACTTTATTTTGTAACAAAAGATTTCTTTTTTTCTCTCCAAATTTTGATTAACATTTTCGGTACATGCTGCTGCATTAAAAAAAAAAAAAAATTATTTTAAGGCTTTCCATGTCTTTACCAGGGGTGCCTATAAATGTGGCTGGCACTTTAAGTGCAGGCCATTTACCATTCAGACTGTTATCTACAAGCCCAAAAGCCTGGTTCTGTAATGGTGTGGGGTATTACTGGTGCGTCTCATGTACATAACTCACTCCCCTGTGATGACAGCTTTAATTCAAGGCACATTAAAATTTTAAAACTAGATATACTGCCTCAAAGATCACATCCATTTGAAGGATGTTCATGCATTTTTCAGTAAAACAATACAAAATCACGCCCTGCTTTGCTTTATAAAAGCAGGGTTATGAAACCAGCAATCTGACCCGTGTCCAAGAGAATGTGTCTACAAAAGCCTTTCAGAAGACCAAAGAAAGGTAGTTCCAATACCGACTTTGGAGAGCAAGATAAAAATAAGCATATAAAACCAAGATCATGTGGGCTGTTTAACACTCATGGAAAAAGCTCGTCTCTTCCCACCTGCGGCTCTCTTGGGTTGACGGACACAATGCCTTCCTGTACACCTATATGAACTCAAGTGTTGTTAATCCACTTTAAATAAGATTTAGCCTTCTTTACAAATATTACATTTTGAAATATATTTTGGACAAATTTGATAGTGTTCAGTGTTTCATGGGTAAATTTGCTATGTTTTGTGTAAAGTTTTAAATGTCGTTAATGTTGCCCATTTTAGCTGAGTTCAATTGTACAAACGGTGACTTTCTAACCGCAAAGAAAGTTTACATACATAGGTAAATTAAGGCTAATGCATAGATGTATGGATGCATATATTTAGACATATGTAAATTAGTGTAAAATGGAAAGTTTTTTATATATTTCATTTATTTCTTTATTTAATAATGAGGGTATATCTGAAAATATTGTAGGCGTTTATGGGGTGGGAGTTCATAAGTTTCTTACTTCTTCCTACTCCTTTTCGAGCATATTAAGATTATTGTGGTGCAGAAATATGTGTCTTTTGCGTTCCTTGTTCATGTGTGTGATTTTTGTACTTCTATCATGTTCAAAATAAATCAAAAAGACAGTGGAGAGGTTCTCAACCACGGATTTGACTCTAATTCATCCTAAAAGTGTTGAGTTGGGTTGAGGATGGGAGTCTTTGCAGGCCAGTCGTATACTTCTGCAAAAAACTCATCCATGTTTTTATGCACCTGGTTTTCTGCTGCTCCAACATGTTGGAACACGAAGGGAAACATCCCAAAAATTTGGAAGTATGAAATTATCCAAGATGTCTAGGTATGGAGTTGCACAGTGGTGCCATAAGGTCCTGGGTTCAAGTCTAATTCTTATTTATTTAAATGCATTTTATTCCAATATTCATGCTTTGGGATTTATGGATCAGAAGACACTTTCCAAAACGTCTCATGTTAAGTTCAATTTAATTAGTAGTACTCATTTCAGTGTCTAGTCTAGCCATCATTTTTTTTTATTCTCGTCCTGACAGCTGGCCTAATGCTCATAATTTCTAATGAATGATGCATCTGAATTCCCTTAAATAAATTAAAGTCATTCTCAATTAAAATATGACCCATGCTTTACCTGAAAGAAAGACAAATTAAACACAGGTTTCCACACATGCGGCATTTAGAGTTTCTTTACCAGAAAAGTGCGCTGTGCATTCAGTTCATCTGTTGGAGCGAACTTAAATGTAACATTTTTGACCTGAACTTTGAACAAAAGTAGCCTCACTCCATGTGCTTTGATTTAAACAAAGGTAATCCCCCCCCCACATCAATTATTTAATTCACACCACTGAAACTTTTTACTAAGTTTTTACTTCAGCGTGCTGCATTTGGACTTGCATGTGAAACCAACACAAAAGAAGGAATATCGTAGCATTTAACATGTTTTTCTTTGCAAATGATCTCATGTACAGGTAGATTAGATGGAGAGCCTTTGTTAAAATCGTCGTTCGTCGCCACAGATTGTGGATATCCACCCGGCCTTGTTAACACGCGAACTTGCTTTGATCTAAACCGCGGGTCTCAAACTCCAGTACTTGAGAGCCAGAGCCCTGCAGCTTTTGCACAACTGAATCAAAGCAGGTATAAATACACAAAAGGTTCAGCGGCGTTCTCGTCTGACCAAAGCCCCTTTCTCCACGGGTTTTGCCGTGTCTCCCACATGGCCTTCAGCAAACTACAAACGCGACTTCTTAGGTCTTTCTTTTCGTTACGGCTTTCTTCTCGCCACTTTCTCTTAAAGGCCAGACTTGTAGTCAACAGACCCTCCCACCCTCCACAGCTGCTCCGGTGGAACCACAAGCCTCTTGGCTGCTCCTTTGATTAATGCTGTCCTTGCCTGGTCAGTCGGTTTAGGTGGGCTGCTAGGGCTTTGTATGTAAAATTTCTCATTAACTTTTTCCCTGACCTGGCTGCTTTGTTCCTTGTTCTTCATGATGCTGCTCACTAATGATGCCTAAGAAACCTCAAAAGGCCTTTAGAAACAAACACGAACCTTTTCCCTGGACGCCATGCTGCTTTGCGATGATCTATTACATAAAATCTCGGTAAAAATGCATCACAAGTTGTGATTCTAACGTGACAGAATATGAGAGAAACACTTTTTGCATTTTGCATTTTTTTTCTGTTTCAAGTGAGTAGAAATGGACAAATTTCCCTGCCCTTTCTTTTCATTCCCCTCAGCAACCGGGCCTCTATTTTAGTGTGGCTGCAAGATGTGAAACAAAGTTGGAATAAAGGTTAGGTTTAAACAATGAGGCTCTGAGGTTTAAAGGTTTGGTAATCTTCCAGTAAATGAGCTGTGAGTCACTCCCGTATCCTCGCAGGTAGATTAACCAACATGTGGGGTGCTGTAAGTGTGAAAATACTCATGTAGAGTGGATCTTTATTTAAAGGCCGGCGGGGATTTTGGCTACAGTCTACATTGATTTTCTTAGAGGAAGTCAGCTTCTGTAAATAGAAAGGTTTCTATTGGATTTTTTTTTTTGTTTTTCATATTTTGCTTTTCTTTTTCCCCCCCTCACATCTCTTGGGTTTTTATTTCTTTTTTTATTAAAGCAGGTGTTTTCTTTTTCACTCTTTCTTCATCTCCTCCTTCACTGCTGTCCTTTGTTGTTTTGTTCTCTCTTTTTTTACGTCTCTCCCCATCTTACCTCTGCTTCCCTAAGAGTCTTGTTCTTTTTGTTTTTTTCCTTTTTGTCCTCTGGAGCCAAACAGGACAGTGCATTTGCATCGCATCGCATCGCAGTCTGCAGTTGCAAGTAGATACTGTTGAAACAGGAGGCGCCTTCCCGGCCATTACCCCCCCTCAGCCTCCTCTCTGACGTTTCCTGCACTGCCTCTTCCTCCCCTCTTCATCTCTTGAAGAGCTGCTGTCGTCAGACTGCAGTAGGATAATTGAGAGTTGTATAGATCGCGTGGGGAACATCAATTCCCTCCACCGCGCTTTCCCCTCTTACCTTCAGCTACACCTCCCTCTTTTCCCATTTCCTCACCTGTTTTCTTTTTTTTGTGTGCGTCTTCTTTTTCCTTCTGCCTCTTCCTTTGCTCCCTACGTCTGTCATTTCCCGCCGGTCTCCCTGCCTCTCATTCCCCCTGTGATCACAAGTTGTAACTGCTGTGATTCGCTGCATAGATAATTCAAGCACATCCTGATCTGTCTGTCTGATAAGCCGTCTAAGTATCTCGCTTTCCGTCCGCCTGCCGTACAGTGCATCGTTCCCCATTGTTGCCACGAGAGATGGATGGAAAAGAAATGCCTCGGAAGCTGATAGTACAAAAAGCAGGAATAAATGACTAGAAGGAAGATAAATGAAAGCAACAAAGCAATTACATGAATATTGAGTTCCTTTCCCTTTTGAACTTCACAGTTGTCTACAAGAGTTGCAATTTCCTTAACTGGGCTCCTCCACTTTGTTTACATCCCCAGATTAAACTGTGAAATTGATAGGGGCTTGATGCGTTAGCGGGATCTCTTTATTTTTATTTTTTTAATGATTGTGTGTTTATTTTTAAGGCAATACCCACGTGACGTATCGATCACGCTATTGATATTTCGGAGCTTTTTGACTGTGAATGCCAGCTCGAAATGCTTCATTTGTGGCATCCCAGAAACGTCAACATAAAGTCTAAAAAGACTCAATCAGGCGCAGCTACAGTAGTGGACGGAAATATACGTTTTTACATACTACCGCTTTAATCTCTCAAGGTGCAGAGATGACACGTTTTGGAAGCGTTTTTTTCTTCTTTTTTTTTGGCGCCGAGTTAAGAGTGCACAAAGAATTCTTTCAGACGGAGCTGACTTTCTTTTCATTTTGCGAGGCTTGGCTGTTTGCACATTGATCTGCCTTTCCCTACTCCGATTCTCTCCTGGTATGGATTCTTTCTGTCGGCCTTGACTACCTCTCGCTTACACTCAGTCATTTTGATCTGCTGCCGATGCCGAGCGAGTGGCAAACACAAATAGTCGGCCCCCAGCTTGCTCCTCCATCGGTCGGTTATGCAAAGGTTTGATTCACCTTTAAAAAAAATTTACATTAATGGCTTGTTATTGTGCAGCTGTGGTAGAAATATTGCAACACATTGATTTTTAGCGGGATTTAGAAGGTTTGTCTTTTATTAGAGATTCTAGTTATTTACTAGTTTTAGTGTGATCCTACTGAAATGTTGTGAGATGCATATTTTTAAATACCTGTATCAATTGATATATTTTTTTTTACTGATCAGTACAAATGTATATACTTTTATCATTTGGGCCAATGACTTCGCTTGACTGCTAACCAAATGCTTGGTAATATATATCTGGTTCAATCAAATATACAACAGAAAAACAACAGATGATGAATCATATTCAGGAAATAAAAGGTTGCCATATGATTGAAAAGTTGTTAGCATTTCCTCGAAGCTTTAACTTGATTTCTTTTTTCTAGTTTCAACAGCAGCTAATGTCGTTTAGCAGAAGATGAAAAGCTTTTCGAGACAATAGGATTTTGTGTTCTGCAAGACGACGACATCCATCTGTTCACAATTAAGTTTTAAAAGTTGGATCATCAGGAACCCTGAAAAATGGCAACCGAACGACGGCTCTTTTAACGGGGAAATGAAAACAGAGAACGGCTAAAAATATATTCACACACAACGTTTTGGATCTTTTGTCAACAAAAGTCTTTAAGTTATAAACTTAACCATGTATGGAGCGTGTGCAGGTGGAAGAAATGGGCTGAATAGTCCACTAAAGAAGATTTTGTTGCACACTGACTCCATTTTAGATGTTCTGTTTGAGGACCACTGTGGATTAAAAGCATGAAACTTATGGACTCTCACTGTGTTGCGTAAATTGAGCCGATTCATTTACTGTTTGACTTTTTTTAAAAACTAAAACTAACCGTTATGCAGCTCATAAATGTATTCTTTCTCCATTTCACTCTGAGTTTTACTGAGAAGTTAGCAACATTGCACTAACGAGCTTCCTGTATGAATCAAGTACAGAATACTGAAGAAGTGTACCTGCCCGATACAAACACAGAGCAGGGTAAAAATCTATTTAAAAAACTTAAACTTCACTTAAACTGCTTTTTAAAAAATTTATACAGCTTGGGTTTTTATCTCCTTTTCCATTTGTCCAACTAGACGACTCCTACGTTTGTTTCACACAGGGAGATTTTTGGTGGTGCATCTAAACTCTATTTCCCATGTAAATATGAAACTTAAACCTGTT
Source organism: Poecilia formosa (assembly GCF_000485575.1). Taxonomy (NCBI): domain Eukaryota; kingdom Metazoa; phylum Chordata; class Actinopteri; order Cyprinodontiformes; family Poeciliidae; genus Poecilia; species Poecilia formosa. The sequence continues at coordinate 62,469 of NW_006800415.1, forward strand.
ATGTGTAAAATTTTAAGCCAACTTGGTGTTTCAAATATAAATTTTTAAATTTGTAACTTGCGTCTTCTTTCTGTATGGTGGAGATTTAAAGGATTGTTAATGTAAGACAAATTTAGAGCTGGAATAAGTCATGAAAATAAGTTAAGTTTGCATTAAGAGCAATTGTCGGCTCCTTGAATTCAAATGAGATTATGATCTAAAACGTCGATAAATTATGGCTCGCATACATACATGTATCAAATTACAGTTGATTTAAAACAGTAAAAGTTTACTTTGGTCTCGGTTCTTCTCAGACTAGCCTTTAGCTTTAGCCTCCAGTAGGCCTGTCACAGTAAACACTAAATCAATTAATCACATGATAAATTAAAAGAAACTCAATTTTCTTTTTTTTTCTCTTTTTACCAAAAACCGAATGATAAAAGTCTTCAGTCTGGTGTTTTGGTCTCAACTGTCCCCCCCCCTTTTTTTTTTTTAAGATAATTTTGTTTACAGAGACGTCATAATTAAATTTATTCATTGCTTCTGTTGTTTTCTTTATCTATTTTGGATATTCCAAATGTCTTCTAGTTCCAGTGTTTAAATGTTCATTAGAATTTAAAGTTTATCGATCTTTGAGAATGTGCTCTTGCATTTTTACGACATTGTAGCTCTTATATTACTTGAAAATGTTCTCAAAACAACAATGTCAACGTTTATTGCAATAAGTTCTGGGGCGATTTATCGTCCAGCACACGTTGTTATCGTGACAGGCCTACCCTCCAGTCCCAAGTAATCTGGGTTTATGCCAAATAAATACACACAGTAAGCACAGCGCATAAGATATTAACTCCTCACAACCTTTTATCAGAACTTTACTCCAACTGTTCTTATTTAAAACGACAATACTGCTTCATCTTTTTGCTATTCAGAATAGCCTTTCACCATAAAGTTTTCCCTGAAAACTAGTAGCAGATTAACGGCGGCAGAGTGACGAGCAGAGGCCACCCATCTCTGCAAGGCCCACCAACCAGGAGCGACGCTCTGCAGCCAAGCATCTGGCCAGTATTCTTATTCATTGCAGAGTTTAGTGTCTGTCTCTAAAGACACCAGACTGATGAGGTTATTCTAAATTATAATCAGCTAATGTGAGTGCTCATTAGCTTTCATCTGCTGACTATGCTGTTGAGAGCAACACCGGCTTCCCGTGTAGCCAGCAAGGGATATAAATCGTGGGAAGGACTGACAGTGGCGCGCACCAATCATTTTGTGGTGGAAAATACTTTATTGGAAAGATTAATAAAATAAAAAACAGAGTGAGGAAAATATGAAAAGATTCGCCTGGGATGGGATGGCAGCCTTGGTGAACCAGCAAGTTCAAATAGATTTTTGATAGTTGGTGCTGTTTAATATTTAAAGGTCCATCAAAGGGCTTTGAATAAAAAACCTGAAATCAATAGTCATTAAAGTGAAATCATACAAGCTTGAGTTTTTAAGTTTAGCTCTTTTTTTTTTTTTCTAATTTGATGCCGTGAGAAGAATCCCTTCATGTCTCAATGCTGATGTAAATCCTTTGCCTCATTTAGTATTTGTGAATAAATAAATAAGTGCCCTTTCCCCCCTTTCTCCAGTGCTTTATATCTCTCTCTCTCTTTCTCTCATCCTAGCTCTACCTTGTCGCTTTGTGCAGCTCAAATGTTTGTATGCACTTTATAATTTCAGCTAGCGTCTGAACGTGCCGCGAGTTGTTCTGTTTTGCCTCTTTCTTCGCTCCACGCTCGGCGTATGCAGATCTTTTTTTGCTGTATGTCCCTTTTTTTTCTGTTCTCTCTATATGCGTCTCCCTACTGACTGTGTGGGCGACTCTACCTGCTGCGCCGTGTTTCTGCTCTGCTTAACTATTTCAGCTGTGTTTTTTTTTTTTCCCTGCGACACACCCGGCATCGCAGGACCTGGACCTGTAATAGCTGCGGTCGTGGAGAAAAGCACACATGGTGCATGCTGCTGACGCATCCAGCACTGTGCCAACACGTAGAGTTCGATTCCTCATGAGACAAAGGCAGGAAAAACATGCTCAACAGTCCAACAGTGCAGTCAGCTATTTGAACAAAAAAAAACAACAACAAAAAACGGGAAACATGGCAGAGCAAAACAAAAAGTAAAGAGACACTTTTTATTGAAATAAAAGCAAGTTCACACATATAATGTAAGGAAGTAATGGGATTACAAACAACCCTATTAGCTGCTTGTATTGTGTTGGTGTTGACTAAAACTAGTTGGGGGGGGGAAAAGGGATGTGTCCTTAAAAGGTGTGTTGAATTATTAATTGTATTATTATTATTTTATTATTATTTTATTTTTTTTATTTTATTTTTTTTTTACATTTTGTCAAGCTTCAACCACACCCATTAGTGGATTTGAAGCAGATTTTTATGTGACAGAAATAGATAATTCAGAGCAGAATTGTGAAGTGGAAAAAGTTTTTGACGCTTACTGCGATTAAAATCCACCACACAGTTACACTGGGAGAGACGGTTTAGTTTGTATCGCAACACAAGCAGCATCAACAGACAATATACCGCTTTAATGATTTTAAATGAGGTACGTTCTCTCATTGTACTATTTGTGGTTATGCTTATTTTGATTTCCTGGATAAGATCTCAAGTTCCCAAACCGGTTACCTCGAGTCGTGTCCAGATGTCATCTCTGGGAATCGCTGATGGAAACCCGTCCGTTCCCACGCTGCCGTCACGTTTCGGTCCCACGACTGAAACAAAATAACACTACATTTTCTTAAATTTCATTAAGCAAACCTCTGTCCCGGGTTCAAATATTTGAAGCCTCTAATTTACCAAAGATTCTCCCGTATTTAGTTTAAACCATCATCACATCATAACAGCAGGTTCCATGTACCTGTAGAAGAAAAACACAGCCACAACATGCTGATGCCACCGCCATCTTTTACTTTTAGTGGCGACTTCAAGGTGATTTGCAGCATACACACGCATGCACACACGCACACACACACAAAGTTAAACTTTGGTCACGTTTGACCTGAACCCTGGTCTGTGTGTTTCTTCAGGATGTTGCCTAACATAACCTCTGACGCCTCCACCAAACAACTATTTTATACCAAGATTAGATTGCACATGCTGCATGCCACGTTGGCTCTATTCAAGCAAATACATAATAGGATTTGAAACGTTATGTTAAACCATTTAATTTGCATGAATGGAATCAGTTTCAACAATTCTCTGCAAAAAAAAAAAAAAAGATCTTATCTTAAAAGAATAACCTTTTTTTTCTCCCGTCTGAGTAATCTCTATGACAAATATCAACAGTAAGGATGTTGGAGATATTTATCCAAACAAAGGTTCTTTTACTTTCAATCAATTTAATTACATACTTGTCATTAATTACATCAAGGTCTATTTCCTGATTACTTATTTAACTAAAAGGAAGCACCAATAGAATAATACAGAAATGTAACAATAATTCCACTTACCGCTGAAAAAACTGAGAGTTTATTTTATAAATAAGACGTATGATCTAAGCTCAGAGCTTCACTGTGTCTCTCTGAAGAGTTTAAAGAAATTGTTTGGAGCCTATGTATATCTAACCGTGTTTTGAAAGCAAGCGATAGAAAACGGAGACTAAGGAGAAATTTATTGAACTGCCAAGACCAGAAATTCACTTTCGCAGAAGAAACACGAGACAAAAAAGTAGCAAATCTGACCTACTCTGAAGGTTGTTGGTTCTTTCAGTGGGTCACTTCCAAATGAAATTAAACATGAAGAAAAAACAAACAAAACACACACTTAAGAAAGTCAATGAGGCATTTGCCAGTAAAATCAGACTTGGTTTTGACTCCAGTCCTCTCCGTCTGGAGTTTGAGTCTGTTTCAACACATTCCAGGTACGAAGACGCCAGAACCTCACCAACTAATCAGAACTTTTTGAGAGCCGTATCAAGTCATTGCAGCATCATTACTGTTGAACCACATTACTTAAACAGAACCAAAAAAGTAAGCAGCTATCGTCATAGATTAAACACACGTTGCTGCAGCTGCCTTCTCATTCAAGGTCTCTGAAGATGTAATAACTGTACTGAATAAAAGACGGGCTCAGATTCAAAGATGAACACATTAGTCACTGTCATTGTGTCACTGGTAATTTAAAAAGCCTTCCTAAATCTGTATAATAAGCTGATTTATTAAATACCTTCACGTGTAATCAGACGCATTCAGAAAACCTTTTTGAGCATTGATGCAACATTGATGCAAATTTGAGCTTCAGCGACACGTTGGGCATGGTATACTGACAACTGAAAACATTTTCTTCAAGGACATTTTCTTGGAGTATTTGAAGGCAGCGCATAAATTAGTTTGAAAGGTCAGATCTGGGTTTTCGTGGTCACTGTATCGGTCACTGTATCTGAAGGGAATCGATTGGACTGGGTTTTTAATACATTTAGTATTTGACTCATCACAGATTCTTGCAGCCTCTTTTTTTTTATCGCACTCATGTTTCAGATTGTCAACTGAATGTTAAACTAAGACAAATATAAGATACGATTACCCTCTTGTTAAATTTACTGTAATAACACAGTATTTTGTTAAATTTCATTTGCCACACCCACCCATCTATAACCACCTTTAGGATAAAGAAAATCATATAAACAGAAACTTTCTGACATTGTAGAATAGGATAAAATATCTAAAAGAAAAAAAAAGTTGCACACAAATTAGTAATTCCTAAGGATTTTTCCATAAATTAGAAACAAATGAAACTGCGTTGTTTTCCATAAGTTGCCAGCCTACCAAAATTACTCCAAGTCAGAAATAAACTCCTGAAGAACATCTTAAAATGTAGTTTTTCTTTTGCTGTGCTTGCGTCGTTTTTGAACTGACATGTTGCTAAAAGAAAGTGCTATATAAATAAAACTTCTTCCTCTGAAGCACCGCATGCCTCTCTTGTCTTCAGTGTTAATGACCACAACAATAAAGAGACCAAGTCAAAATGGCTCCCCAAGAACACAGTGAAGCTTTCTGGAAGGCGTGCGTCCTAAAACTAGCGCGGTATTTCGGAAAAAGAACAAGCTGCTCTGTCTTTTCGGTATCTGGACAAACTATTGTAACAGACGAAGGCATGAATTAAGAGAAAGCCCTGAAGGAGGCATCCAGCTGTCCTGACCAGGAAATAAACAGAAATCTGTGACAAAATGTGGAAAAAGAACAAGCTTTCACGCCTTTTTCTTTCCCCCCACACATTACTATCGTCTTAATTAATGTATAAAATTTTTCTGTTTTCCTCTCCTGACAGCTTGTAGGTTTTTTTTTTGTTTTGTTTTGTTTTTTATTTTTTATAAAAAGCAATTCCCAGCCAAGGTGTTGTTTTTGCGTCATGCTGTTTTAAGTCGTTATCACTTAGCTTAGCTTTGTAGTCGTACAGCCTGACCTGTTGCAGAGACCACCGCTGTCTCACCATCTGTCTCAGCTTGAGAAGACTCTGGGTTAAAGGCTTCTTCTTCCTCTTGTGCAGTTTCCAACGTCTGTTGGGGGAAAAAAAAACAAAAAAAACAAACAAAGTTGCTCTTTGAATTTGGTCCAAATTTCAACCTGATCCATCTTCACAGAATTTGTGCTGACAAGGGGAATTTAGCAAACTCAACAATGGCAATTTAAAAAAAAAGAAAGGCAAGAGGAGAAAGGAGTGTGATGTCTTAAGGAGAGATAAGAGACTCTTTACTTCTTCATCAGTAAATCCTCGCTGACGGGCAGAGGACTCTCTTCCCCCCTCTTTCTCACTGTTATTTATTTATTTATTTATTTATTTTCACTTTTAATGAGCACACCCTCACTTTCACACACTCCCTGTCTTGATTCCTTTCCCTATGTTTGTGCCTTTCTTTCTCCTCTGACATACACACACACACACACACACACACACACACACACACACACACACACCCCTAAAGAGCAGAGATTGCCTCATTCTATCATCATTGACCCTATTTTGAGCAAAGCGCTCACAGGCATATACTGCAGAAAATCCTAAGTCAGAAAGAGAGCAGCATCTTGTTGCCATCTCAGAGCATCACATTTCATTTGAAGCCACCTTCTCGGCTTGGTGTTAATCTAATGGCCCATTACCCCACCTGTCATCATGAGAAAGTACAGAGCACAAAAAGAGAAAAAGAAGAAGAAGAAAAACAAAAGACGACTAGGTGCAAGTCTTTAACAGCTGAACAGAAAGGATCGTCACGTCACGGTTGTTTATGTGTTTATGTATGCACATGTGGAGCGTGTCTTAGTGTGTTTTTGCGTGAGCTCGCAAAGGCAGGCAGAACAATGCCACTTAAAAAAATCCCCTGCTGCGTTGTGCACGCACCACACCTTTTCACACACACGCACACACACAGAGCCTCTCCTTAACATCATTTGTAATCTGGCATGAGATCCATAAGGGCAAATCCCAAAGTGGACGCAGGAAATGGGGCGATAGCTCCTGTTTAACTGATAGTACTGGTTGTTTCTCACACAGGTATTGGTGTGTGTGTGTGTGTATGTGTGTGTGTTTGTGCTTTAGCATTTCTCACTTTTTAAGACCTCATTTTTAAATACAACACTATGAAGGCTAAGGCTGGGCCCCATAAGGAGAAGTTGTGTTTTAGGGTTAGGGGTTTTGTTGAGTTTAGATCAGATTAATGAATGAAAAATGAATGGAAGTCGATGCAAAGTCCTTGTGAAGATAAGAAAAACAGGCATAATATGTGTTTGTGAGTGTGTGTGCGCGTGTGTGTGTGCGCGTGTACGCACGCAGAAGTCTACACACAGATGCCTTTTGTGGACCAAACTCAAGGCTTTTGGTTGCCTGGCAACCACACTGAGAAACTTGTACCTACAGTAAAAATGATTTCTTTTTCTCTCTGATGACATCCAAAAAAAAAGAGAAAAAAAAAGAAAGAACCTGAGCAAACACGCCCCATCCCCGCATCAGGAGGCTGATCAAAGCTGCGCCGTGGGACTTATCGGCCCTGCAACTTCCAGTTTGGTCATCTGTACGTTTGTGCTTGTGCGTTCTCAACAAAATCCAAAACAATCAAAGCTGTGCAAATGCAAATGCGAGCGCACGAATTCGTAAACTAAAAAAAAAAAGAAAAGGAAAATTGAGATAGTTTCATTAAGCATTCAGGATGCGAAGAATGGATAATTACTGGCTTTTTGTGGAGCTAAATCTGTGTGGTCACACACAGCAGCCTGTGTGCATGAATCACTGTAAGTGGATTAATCCCTCCAGTGTGCTGCATAACTACTTTAAAAAAAAAGTCAAAAAAGTTACAGTGCCTTACAAAAAGTATTCAAGCCCATTAAATTTCATTCAGATTTTTTCAACTACAAACTTGATTAAAAAAATAAAAAATTTATTTGGGGATCAGTGCTTTATAGAATTGTGTTTTACTATAAATAGGGGAATTATCAGTTTTAAATCATTTTTTCTTTAATGGACAAAGTTTTATTGATTTGTTTTTTTTTTAATTAAATCAAGCTGAATCTTTGTTGGAAATGATAAGGAGATAAATGAATTAATCTTATTTTGATATGAGACGCTGTTCCAACTGACAACGAATCAAGAATAACACCCAGAATGCATTCTGTCATTACTTTATTCAAGGGTGAAAGAAATGAAGGATCGCTGAGACTCTGAAAATCCAAGTGTAAAGAAAGAATCAGGTACTCTTTAATATCCACCAGTGACGCAGCATGGGACTTCCCATCAGCTTATGGCAGGGAAAACACAGACTTTTCACTTTTCACATGCACAGAGCTGTGACCTTGCACAGAAGCGGTTCAGTCAGCTCAGAAACAAAACTTCTCACAAGTCGTCTGTTATCCGCTTCTGTTTGCCCGGTGAATAAGCCAAAGTTATGCCATCATAGGAAGCAATTTTCAAGTTTCGCCATTGATTCTTTAGGTCGGGACTTTGAATAGGCCATTCCAACACATTTAAAATGGCTTGCTCCCATGTGGCTCTGGCTCTACGTTCAGCGTTGCTGTCCTCCAGAAAGCTGAACCTCTAGGTTTTCTTAGTCTCTAACAATTTGTAGTCCAATATTCCCCGTTCTCGTTGTCAAAAACCAACTGGTCTGTCATGCGCTATGGGTGTGAATACTTTGGCAAGGCACACAGACTAGAAGTAGTTGCATCCCTTCTTGAGAGGCGTCCATAAGAGTTGTTTCAGGAAGAAGAAGCAGGCGACACTCGTCACGTTAGCAGACTCGGAACAGGTAAAGACTTGCCCACTCATCTGTTCTTGTCACATCCTCACTCCTATATTTGGAACACAACCGTACAAATTTAGCTCCGCTGATGCTTTGACACACCCAAGGCGCTGCAGTTTCCATCTCACATTTGAATAAGTCTGTTTTTCATGAGCAAATCTATTCTGCAATTACACAGCGAATAATTACCCACAGCTGAAAACGAAGGATGAAATCATTATTCCCCGTCAGATTATTAATCACTACTCCAGACCTGATCTGGCTCCTCAGCTGTGAAATTATAGTTCTACTTTAGCAAACAACAATAATGAACTGTACTTAGCTGAACAGGGTGAGATTTGAAGGAGTGAAAGGGCGAGGGAAAAGAAGGAGGGATTTACAAGGAGACGGGGACAGACGGAGTGAAGACGAGGACGAAGAAAGGGAGGAAGGAACGGGGAGAGAACACAGGGTAAATGAGTTTGCAATGTAGCGTGCTGGAATCCGGAGCAATAATTACAGCTCGGCTTCTTCCATTGTGCATCTCTGGAAGCCAAATCCAGCCACAGCCAATTTCAATTCATCTTTATTGAAGCCATTGTCCGCATCCTTGCCAGCGTTAAAAAGAGGAGAGAGAAGCACAGATATGGACAGAGATGGGAAATGGGACAGAGGCTTTTAGGAGGCACAGAAGGCAGAGGGATAATGATCACTGGGGTTCTTGTTCTTCAGATTTCACCCTTAATGTCTCCACACCTGCAGCAGTGTAGAAACTCAGATTTAGTTGTTGGTTTTTTTTTTCCTTTTTTTGTTGTTTGTTTTCTTTTTTGCAGCAATCATCTTTCTCTAATGGTCTCGGTTCTTGATGAGGGCAAGCGGTTCATAGCCGTGGGGGAGTTAGGCTTTCTTTAAGGCACAAGCACTCTGGAAATATGTATATATATATATA
>NW_006800415.1:71710-97282 GCF_000485575.1 Poecilia formosa
TATATATATATATATATATATTTATTAGCTGAAGTCTCAACATTTTTTAATTTGCTATAGTGAAACAGGAGTTGTGTGTAAGGTGCATGAGAAAATACTGCTATGGACTTTGACTCTTAGATTGGTATCTGGATGGACTGTTTCACTATTTTCAGAGAATTCAAAAACTCAATCTGATCATCCTCAGAACAGAATGAGATTTTTTTTCCTTCTCCAGTAAGGGAAAAAAAAATCTTTGAAAACAGCTTGAAAAATATTTATCACACTTTAAGCACGTTAAAACTTGTGTCACCTTCTTTTAGGATTATCCTAAAGTGTGAAAACTGACTCAACTGTTGTACCTGGATGAACTGTAAACATATATACACACACACGCACACACACACACACACAACATAAGTCAGCATTTATGTGCATTTTTCACAATCTTCAAAGGTAGTTCCTCAGGGCACCATCCACTTAAAATCTGGTGCTGGTCTTAGAGGAACTGGTTTAGAGGGTTTTTTTTATTTCATTTTTTTTACTTAAGCCTCCAAAGCAAAAACATAAAAACACACCGCTCTGCTTAGCATCATGATTTATTGATTAAGAGCCCTCTGCACCTTCATAAAGAGTTAATCAGTCTTGAAAATTGCGAGCAAGTGTGGTGTAAGGCCTTAAAATAATAATTAAAAAAATTACTTAAATACTGGGTCATAAACTTTGAGGGAACCAAAGCTGAACTGTGACGGGTTTGCGTGTCTTTTTTTTAATATCGTTATATTTTCCTAATCATTATATGTACACGATATCTGTAAATAGTTATAGATATGGCATCTAAGTAGGGTTAGGATTTGGTGTCGTGTTGCAGGTTTAGGGAGATTTGATGTGTTGCTGCATCTGCAATGCTGGCACAAGAATTTTTGGCACAAATGAGCTGCAAAAAACGGATGAAAGCTGATTTTCACCGTCCGTGCAAATTGAAGTGAAACAACCTATTTAGAGTGGAGTGATAATAACAACTGCAATGATTTCTAAATAAAAAAAAAAAGAGGAATTATTCACACAGTCATCGACAATCTTCTGGTGTAATTTTAGTTTAACTTTCGGTTTAATTGGTAGCGCTAAAATAAATGTGCCGCTTTCCAAGGACAGACTAGGATTTTATGACGTCCACAAAACGTCTAACATGCTTGAGGCTTTGCCATCCCATAAAGTCACGTTAACTCCCCCTGCCTGGTCTAAAACCATTTCTGATGTGTGTTTGGCATCACGGTCCTGTTGGGACACCCAGTTATGCCCCAAATTTCAGCGGCGTCAACAAAACTGCCCCCCTCCAACGAAAGGCAATTGGTCCGAAGATGTTCAGAAACGACAGCGGTAAGCGGAGCTCAAGCCAATCATAAAAGGGAAACCGCTGGAGCTCGATTCTCACCGTGAAGTGAGTTTGACATCAACATAGACTGAGAGGGTGTTGCCTGAAAATAAAGCCCCTTCTCTATATAATTGACTCTCTCGGGCTGGACTGAAATCTGTTCCTACCTACAGGGACAATCTAAGAGAAAAACTCAGAAGAGAAGAAAGCAGAACTTTCTGATCATAACGACTAGAAGTATATTTAGAGGAGTCAAGCGGAGACTAAACATGCTGTTGAATCTGCAAAGTACGGAGGTGGCAGCTTCATGCTGTGGTGGAGGATTCATCCTGAAAGAGGAGTACCAGCAATATTTCTACAATGTTGCCTTAAATCAAAAGCTGCATTTCAAGGTTTTAAATGTCAGTTTGATATATAACAACTGAAGGCAACATAGTTACTTGATGGTGCTTTAAAATGTGCCTGGAAATTATGTGATACTGCCCCTTTAAATGTACTCCATCAATAATCAGTCAATAATCAATCTAAGAAGAGCGATCAAACATCTAGCCAGAAGCAGGTCAGATTTGCAAAGAGATGTTTTGCTAAACTTAGTGTTGGTGGAGTGAATATACAGCTTTGGAAAAAATTAAGAGACCACTTGATGATCAGTTTTCTGATTTTACTTTTTAATCGTTCTATGTTTGAGTAAAATGAAAATTGTTCTTTTATTCTATGAACCACTGACAACATGTCTCAGAAATTACAAGCAAACGTTTAGTGTTTATTTGCAGAAAATTAGAAATGGTCAAAATAACAACAAAGATGCAGTGCTTTCAGACCTCAAACAATGCAAAGAAAGCAAGTTTATATTCATTTAGAAACAACAATACTAATGTTTTAAGTCAGGAATCAATATTTGGCGGAATAACCAGGAGGTTCAGTGCAGTGGGATCTTCATTTGTTTTCCAGAGCTGCATGTGAGGCTGTATTTAAAATATTTCACTTGTAAAGCTTGGGTAAAATCCCCTATGAGTTCAAACATATTCACTACATTTTTGTTTTTAAAAATCATTAGAGAGGCAATTGAACTTAAAGACAAAGTTGTTGAGATAAATAATTAAAAGCCCCAAGATTGTTATGACATTCATACTGGTGATGAATATGCAAATTTCCAAACAGATCTGCAGGGGGGAAATTTCCGATGTCGGAAAGGAGCCACAAAGTGAGCAAAATTAGTAATAAAAATGTGTTAAAGGTGAACAAGGAGATGCAAGCTGCTACAAAGTGAGCAAATAATCACACATCTTTGAAAAGATGATCCATAAAAGACATCTCCATGAAAAAAGCAAAGCATTGTCAAAAAGATTGAAAATGACTTCAAGGACTGTTCTCAAGTGGCTGCAAAGAAAAAAATAAGTCTCATAAACAAAACAAATGAAATAGAAAATGATTGTGATGAGACACTAAGCAGCTACGATTAGATGCACACCAACCACCTACACTTAACTACAAAAAAACCACATAAAATTACCAGGAAAATTATGTGAATGACAATAGAAAGATACAAACAACCGCAGACTCAGACACATCTTTCTGAAAGAGGTAACAAATAAGTGCAAAAATCAGGTTTTAAATGGAATAAACAGCAAAAAATAAATAAAAAGTCAAAAGGTAACTATCATATTACGGTATCTTGCAAAAGTGATAAGTCCCTTGAAAGCTTCCACCTTTACAGATTTACAGCTGCAACCCTTGATATATTTAATTAGGATTTTATACGATAGACCAACAAAAACTGAGACAACATTTTGTAAATATAAAAATGCAAAACGAGCTAAAAAAAATAAATAATTGAAACTGCACAACTCACATTAAGATCTCACTTTTCACCCAGAGTTGTCCCGGATCAAATCTATAACTGCAATTAAAACCGAGCCACAATATAACCCGCGGATCCATTTCTGGATTAATTTCCACCAATATAGACGCCATCATGTAAATGTCGGACTCAGCACAAGCTCTACACATCTTCTTTTTGTTCTTCTCCATTCTTTGCTGCAAAATAGCTCAAGCTCATTGAGACTGGATGGACCGCCTCCGGGCGTCATCATCCATTTTCAATTTTTATGATTCTCGGTTGGATTTGCCTCCAAAGTATTGAATAGAATAGAATAGTGCAGTGAAAGTTGAAGCATGCAGATTCAGGAACAGACAAAAACAAACTAAAAAGAATAGATAACAAACTGTATAACAGGGGCAAAAGCACGGCATATAAAAAATGCTGCAGTTATTGAAAATGGCATATTCCAATTCAAATAAATGTGCAACTGAGTAGAGTCCATCTGTCCATTCGATATCTTCAGCTTAATCTGTGGTCGGGTCGTGAGGCAGACCAAAGGATCTCTACCTCCTTAAAGGGGCGGTATCATGTAAAACTGACTATTTTTGAGCTTTACATCATGTTATAATGTTATTCCTCCATCAAAAACAAACCCGGCGTGTTGCCTTGATTCTTTCATGTACGGTTTGGGACACCCTTTAATCTCCCGTGGCAACCATGCAACTGTGCAAAAAAAACACGTGGAGGAACCGAGTGGCGCCTTTGATAGTGCAGCTCCCCATCGGAGTTGGAGTTTCCAAACTTCCGAGCTCCTTCAGACTAGCTAGCAACAATTAGCAAACACCTGGTAGAGCTCCTTGGCAAACAGGTTGACATAGGGTTAATAAGAGCAGGAAACTCTTAAAGAGACAGAGGCCCAATTTCAAGGCATTAAATTACAAAGTCAAATTTCTTTAATCATATATGTGGTATTTTTATAACAACTGAATGTAACATAGCTACTTGAATGTGTTACAAAACAGCACTATGTGCCTGGAGGACACATAATGCCCTCTAAGCCTGACTAGAGCATCGGTGTTGTGGCGTCAGTCCACTTTACAGCAGATCACAGGATCTCGTTGTCGGTTCCCTGGATGTCGGCGTGGCGAGTCTGTGCTTTCGGAAACGTGAATCAAGTGATTCTCAAGTCAATATCAAGTCTTTTTCAGCCTATGACAGATTTCCTCTCAGCGTCGCTCTGCATTTTGCCACATCCACAGGCATTCCCACAGCATGAGGCTGCCACAGCCTTGCCTTGATCACCAAGTGCCAAAAAACAGAAAAAGAAACTAATTGGAACTTGTGGCTTTCATGTGACAAAACGCGGAAAAGTTCACTGCGTTATGACACGCTTTGCAAGGCGGCGTATTCAGAACGTGGAGAAAGCAGACGGAAGGTTGAAACGGAGGAGACAGAAAACATCTCTAACAGGATTACAAAGAAACAAGCAAACTGAAGAAAGCGCCGCTGTGTGATTTGCTGTCATCGTAATCTTAACAAACCGTTTCTTTCCTCGCGACAGAGTGAGACGCGGAGCAGGATGCATGTACTGATTATGGATCTGTAGTTGTATATAATACATGTACCTGTCTGCAATTCTCTCTCTGTACATGTTGTTCCTCCTGCTGTAGTCCATAATAATGGTGGGCTTGCTGGGATCCCTGACAACTTATGCATTCAGAAGCAATAAGATTCGAGGATGGGGGCTGGGCGGGGGGTGTGTGTGTAGTATTTTACAGCATCCCCTATCTGTCGGCACTGAGGCTCTTGCAACATTGCTGTTCTCATTTTCATACATATTGCCTCCTCTGTCTTTCCTGGATGCACCTCGACGAAGATCCTTCACAGGGAAAAAGTGTTTTCTTTAGGAAGTACCTCACTGTAGTCAACACAGCTAAAATGCCCTTTTGAAGGGATTCGGGGGGGTTTTTATTCCAAAAAGGCAGAATGTTTCCCTTTTTTTTTTTTTTTTTAAACACACACACACACACACCTCAAGAGGAACCAGAGCAGTCAACCTACAAGGATGCCAGCCGAGGGAATTGGCCAGAGCTCGGGCTTATTTTTTTTCCCCCTGGCTTTAATATAGAGCGCAGCAGCAGCAGCAGATGCAGAAAGTGAGAGCATGACTTGTTCTAAGAAAAGATTATGCGCTGGATGTGTACGTATATATAATTCATCAATGTGGGTTTTGGAAAAAAAAATGTCATTAACTCTAAGCTTGTGCAAAAAAAAAAAAATACTGCTACTTGCAGCACCTTGTAAAAACACGGAGATCCTCTAAACTTTCCGCTTTTTTCTCACATTAAAGTCACAAACTGTAACACTTCAGCCGTAAACCAACATGAAATGTGAAATAGAAGCAACAGTTTTCAGATTCTTTCCACAAACAAGTATCTGAAAAATGCATCTCCAAGGCATGATGCTGCCAACGCCGTGTTTAGTGTTTCCAGGCTGCTGGTTTTTGACCACGTTTATTTTGGTATGTAGGAGAAAAATCGTATCGTATCGTACCAGAACAGCTTTACTCATAGTTAGAATAACTTACTTCTAATTAGACTCTGGCAATTTGCAGCACTACATTTTATTTTGTGGGTATCGGAGTAAAAGGGGCACTGCGTGTGTCACACTTTTTAGAAAAAAAAACAAAACAAGTTCACTGATATCTTTTGTTGGTCAGTCAGATCAAATCTGAATAAAATGCACTGAGATTTGTGGCGTTTTAATTGCAGGGGAATGAAAGGGATCATCATTATCTCACAATAAAAGAGTAATAAAGGGTTTTGGGAGCTTTTAACGACCGTGCTGTCATTTTAAGTCATAGAGAGCGTTTCTAAATAAATGTCTTGTGCTTTGGAGAGCCACAACTATGAAAGCAAAAACTGTCACTTAAAACGACCCCACTGTGAAGACGGAAAAAAAAACAAAAAAAAAAAACAACACGGGAAAAGGTTACTGACCCTATTTCTTAGCGTAATCCACTGGAAAGCCTCAATGTTAAGCATCAAACTAGACACTGAGTGGGGATGATTGCGGGGGATTATAAGGTGCTATCAGATAACCGCACGAGATGACAACATCTTAGGCGTCCACTCTGAAGCCCTCAGGCCAGGAACGCTGCTTTAGATAACAGCTCTGCCCACGCGGGCCGGAGAGGGCGACGGCTTCTCCACTTTGCCGGTGTGAATGTGACCGCTAAAGGCGGCTGATGAGAGACGGAGATCTCTGTCTCCGAGTGCTTCATCTGCCCGTCTGTTGGCTTTCCGCGGAGCGCTCGCCGTTCCACTGGTTCCGCAGGAAATAACATATGGTGGGTGGAAGTGTTTTCCAGTACGAACTGCACCTCGCAGTCCTCCTGACACGTTGGCACTTTCCGGGGTGTTTATTGCGACACAGCAGTTTGTCCCTTGAAGCGAAAACAAAGGAAAGGTATTGCACTAGGGGGAGTGCGCTAAAATTAGACTGAAGGAAAAACTGCGGAAGACGAGAGTTCAGAGAAAGTCTCACAGCCGGTTCCAAACTGAGCCGCAAACGGAGGCGGTACGGACGCGTAGGGGGGGGAACGCGACTTCTGTGCCTGAGCCGTCGTTGCCGCGTCCTTTCTTGCGTTGTTGCCTGTGTTTTAATGAGTTTTGTGCGTGTTTAAATACCCACCCCGCAACACAGTTCGTTACCTGCGCTGCACCAAAGCGGAGGCAGGCTCAGTTAGCAGCTGGCAGCTGAATGTAGTGAAGCCTTTCGAAGCAAATATTTCCCCCAGGACTCGACGGAGGCAGGAAACCGTTTATGGAGACTCATATAACAACTTAAAAGGGGAGATGATATGTCGCTGCTCTGTTCTCGACTTGTTTCCACTGACCCCGAGCAACCTCAAGAAAAAGAAAAAGCTTTGTTGTTTCTGTAAGGCTGATAAAAAGGTTTAATGTTAAAGGAGAAGCCTTAGGAGTTTCTGTAAATCCAATATACAGTGAGTGTACACTCATGCTCTTTAAACGTAGCTTTTTATTCATGGTCATAATTACTGAAGGGATTAAGCAATACTCTCCAAAAACCCTTGGGTTTATTAAATTGTATCTGAATGCTTCTAGTTCTTTTCATGTGTTTTGTTTGTCAGTTTGGGCTACAAATAGCAAACGTGGGAAAAAGTTGGCATAGATTTGTATTTCGCCTCCTTTTACTCCAATACAGCAGAATAAAATCTGGTGCAACCATTGTTCATGTCTGCTTTGGAGATTTCTTTATGGACGGACATGCACAGATCTAAAGGTAACTCAAATTACCTGCCAAAATGAACAGATGAATCATGGGAAAATTAAATAGATTTAAAAGTAAGCTAAATGTCAGTCAAAAATCTTGATGCTGCAGTTTGAGGGGTTAAAAATAACCAGCCACTATAATAATAGTGATTTTTATTTTTACACAAACATACTTTTTGGCAAAACTGTTCCCAACTTTGCAACCTCAGACTTCGGCATGTTTCATTGACGACGTGACAGGGATTTTGAACGGAAAGGATGGAAGATTTAACATTTACATTTGCAAACTAAAAACGTGGCATGCTTTATTTTATATTGCTACTTCAGTGTGATTCCAACAAACACCATGAAATCAAGCCGGCTCCTGGCAGTAGAGTCACCTAATTAACCTAATTAATAATTTAATCCCAGCATAAATACGGCCGTCCTGTGATTGGCTCAGAGGTTTGCTGGAAAAGGTCATGAAGACTAAGGAGCCGCACACAGATCCTCAGCTTACAATCTGTTGACAGGACAACTATTAGTTGTGCACACCACAAATCTGACCTTTATGGAAGAGTGGCAAAAGGAGAAGCAATGTAAAAACAAAAAAAAACAAAAAAAAGAAGCAGCAGCAGCTATGGTTTTGTTCTCAGTTTGCAACGAGCTATGTAGTGAATGTAGCAAACATGTGTCAGAGTGCGCCGGTCAGATTTTACCTTTAGCTCTACATGCCAAAAAAAAAAAAAAAAGGTGTGAAGGAAGCTAACAATGAACATCCTACTGAAAATGGCAACCCTGGAATGAAACAAGGTGTGGGTGGCACGCATTTCTTCTGCTGGAAAAGTGAAGTTTGTCAGGATGGAGAGAGCAGTATGGAGCAGTGATTGGAGCTGAACGCACAGCAGTCCCGGGAAGAAAACATGTCGAAATGTGCAGAAGACTTGATGATGCTGCAGCTGTTCAGCTACCGCCAGGAGATCGACGCTGAGCCGCATGGCGAAGCTTCACGTCAGACTGCATTCATGTGCTGGTTGGTGCCGAGTCTTCAGCTCCCTGATCTTGATTCATTAGTTACACACATTTTAACCCAGTGAATCATATTTTGGGTGTACATGCAAGGGTTCAGATGGGAACCTTTGTATGTACGCGTTTCTAATAGGACCATAAATCTGACGTACAAGCGCCATCCTCTGACAACAGCAGCGGACGACAAAACCACAAAAAAGCTCCGTTGAGATAGAAAGTTTGGCTTCTGAAAATCTTCATAAATGATCAGGGCTCCCCGATAAAATAATATCTTTGTTGTTGAGCTCACACGTCTATTCAATAACTGAGCACTAAAAAGGGCTTTTGAATTTAACACGTTGCTTACGATACTAATGTATGTTTTTTTGATTAAAATTTTGGTTATACCAGTGTTGGTACGATTGCTTTCCTGTGCCGTTTTAGTTGTTTACTTTTAGTTGTGACCGCTGTGAAAAGTGGCTCCAAATATCGACACAAGGGGTTGCATACAAATGCACGTCACACCTTTTTATTTCTTTGAATAAAAAAAATAATAATATTAAAAAGCTACTTTTGCCGCACGCATAATACTCCAATAAAAAAACCCAATGAGGTTTGTGGTCATCCAGTGGCGAAACTAAAAATAAATAATAAAAAAATCAACAAGCATGTGCAGTTTTGAGAAGCGCTCTATAACGCTGTGATACTGATTTGTTGTCAACCAATTATGTCTCTCAAAAACAATACTACCAATTTTACTTTCATTCTTCAAAGGTAATATATTTCTTTGTACAAACCAAAAGCCAACTCTGTTTTTTTTTTTTTTTTTAAAGACGTAATTATCCTCAGTGGGTAGAGTTTTTTCTTTTTTTTTTTTTTTCAAGTGTAATTGTTTTTAAAAGTAAGTCCTGGGAACAAAAGCAGAAAACATGCATGCGACAGATTGCAGACCTGCACGGTTTTAAAAATCAATTCATTACCGCTGTTATTTCATTTATTTGCCTGAAAATTGCAATTAAAATATAAAACAAAAGCCGAAGCTGCAGGTTGCGTAGCGGGACTGCTCGTAGCCACTCATGTCAAGCAAGGAGAGGCTGATTGGTATCGCAGCCTTTCAGGAGGCAACGAATGATGACACACGTCAGAACTAGTACAAAGTTGTAGCAGAATGTAGGCAAGCAAAAAATATATATATATATATATATATATATATATATATATATAAATCTATAAGTGGCCCCTGAAGATTTACCGTAGAAATCGTCCTTATTTTTAGTTTTTAAAAAAACCATTTCCCCAAAAATGGTGGCGACTAGCAGGGATTGCTCTCCACACGGTCATTAGCGGGGCCGGTCAGTGACGTTGCGCAATCAGCCCTCGCAGCCAGTTTGGCTTCCAATTTGTCTGGAAGGTGTTTGATGGGGTTGAGGTCAGCGCTCCGCAGGGACTTTCATTTCTTCCGCAGCAAACCGGGGAGAACCATTTTCTTTTTAATGGAGCTTGACTTTGCCCATGGGGGCCTTGTCATAGAGGAAGGGACTTTGTAAATCTGCGACGGATCGAGACGACGCAGCGTTGTATGGAGTGTGACTCTTCCAGGTAGTGGAAATGAAGCAGTCAATGGACACGACATATCGCCAGAAAGTGGGAAAAGTGTCACACATTCACTGCTGTTTATTTGTGTGAGACAATATCCATTTTTTGAAGCTTGTTGGACAGGAAATATCTGAATAATAAACACAACAAAATGCAAATCTGTTTGACCCAGTAGCTTCTGACTAGAACATTTTATTTACCTTTATCTGAATATGAATTGCAATTCCCTTTTTTTTTTTTTTTCAGGTACTTATTTGCAGACATTTATAAAAGCATCTACCCTTCGCTTGTACTTTACAGACTTTCTCTACTTCATCACAGAAAATCCCAGCCAAGTTCTGGGTGGCAAGGTGACAAAATGTGAAAAAGAATCAAAGGGTTTAAGAGCACTTTGGGAAGACATTGTTACTGATTACAGCTAAAAATACAAAAAGAGACGGCGCTGCACAACAATCTTCTCTTTTCTGCCTTTTCCTGGCAAGAACGCCCACGCTCTTTGCCACCATTTGCTTTTCTTGGAGACCCCGATGGTGAAGGATGTTGTCTGTAAGAGGTAGGAAGTGCCGTTATAATTTAAAATCTCGTTACGACAACGCAGAAATAGAAAGGAATTTACAGTCACGCCGCATACATCATTACACGCGCGGATCTCCTCCTAATTCAATGCCGGTACAGTACATCTCTGTGCTTTCGTATGGCAACGCAGCGCAAGCAAAAGGGAGCACTACAGAGTGTGCGGCGGAGATAAAAATGGGACTTCTAAAAACATTTCACCCTCTGTTAGTTTTCGCTCCTCACTCCAAGCTTCCCACGTTCTCCAAAACATTGCTTCCCTTCAAATCATTTAGAGTTGACAAACGCACACAGAAAAAAAAAAAATGCTCCCAGCAGCTGCACAGATTGAAAATAAAAACATAACAGAGAACCTTTTGAGTCCATACACACAATCCCGCCAATTCACACTTGAGGGAGTTAAAAGATTGAAGCCTTTTTTTTTTTTTTTTTTTACATTTTTTTCCTAAATTGCCATGTCTAATTGTATGCGTCATCCCAGACGGAGTGCAGCAGGTAGAAACAGCAGCACAGATGTGAGGAGGATCCGTCTCGGTGCCGAGGGAGAGAGGATGATATTCTTCAAAGAACTGGAAACAGATCCGAAGCCACGAAATTACAGGGCACAATGCCTGCTTCTGTTCGGCCCTTTTGATCCACAAAATTGACCTTGCATTCGTTTTTCTTTTTTTTTTTTTGACTACAAAGAGCTATTTGTAAGTTGGCAGTTATTGAGGCTGAAAAATATCCCGCGGTTCTCAGACAATCAGCCCTGCGGAGCTCTGACCACTAGCAGAGCAACAAGATGGACTCGTCTGGCTGCGCCGCTGCCACTCAGCTGTCAGGCCGCTCGGCAATCAGTGAACTGTTGCAAACATTAGGACGTTTTGTCGACCGGCCTCAGGACACAAGAGTGCAACAAAGCCGACTTGCAACGCACGAGGAAGGAGGCGACAAGAAAAACTAGGGGAAGTGTTGGCGCCAAACGGGGAAGGATGAGAAATGTCTGACTGCACACAGTGGAAACCAGATATTTGTTTCAGATTTTAATAAAGCTGCTCCCAGTGCCTCCAAATAGTGTTTGCTGGAACATAATTTAACTCAACAGATCCAAACTTAATTTGGGAAACTTTAACATGAGTTACAAAAAAAAAATAAATAAAAAAAAAATGGGGGGAAAGGAGAAAAGAAAACAGGGAATTAAAACAAAGTCTTAAAAAGCCATTTAATTCCTCATCCCACTCGCTTTGTGTGTTGTGAAAGCCGTAATTACATTTTCTCCGCGAACCTGACAGCACATTCATATTTGTTATTTTCAACCCGACGAATTGCTTCATTGCACTGTCTGTAAATAACAAACGTCGCCGATGAGTCTGAAATGAGAGGCTCACAAATTGCGATGCTTTTTTCGCCACACATGCGGACGTGACTTAAAACGGGGAAATTCACACGACAGTGTTGTACGAGTTTCACAGGCAACACATTTGTGCACTTGCACAAAATAAATGGTCCCATTGCAAACAGCTAAATGAGCTAAAGAAAGAAAAATAAGTGAAATTTGTCCCTTTATGAACTTTCACAGCTTTTAAAAGCTTCGTGCATCCAAGTTTTGATTCGGTAATGGCAATCGGTTTTATTTACATGATTTGTCTTTCTTTTTTGAGCTTCGTCTTACTGCAGCAGTGTAAAAATGATGAGGAAAAACTTGTAGATTAGATTTCCTGAGAAGCTTTGAATATGTTTAGGGTCAGAGGTGAGGAGTTCAGTCTTCAACTCCTGCATGATGTTGATGTTTTCATCCACAGCTTCTTAAATATCCTCTGAACTTTCCTGGACTTGTTTTAATGTTGACTGAAGGCTGACCGGTCCTTGTCTTTATTGCCCCAGACAACGAGGACGTTGAACACCAGGTTTACTCAGTAAACCGACCTGATCAACCCCATACGACCTTTCAGCCATATTTAGACGTTGCTGTGTCGGTTTATTCTCACTTTTTTCCTGTTCTGAATCACATTTGCGAGGTATTTAAACAGAAAACGATGTCTGTTAAATGAAGTGTTTTGCTCGTAGGGAGTCGGGTTTCATTTTTATAATTCTTCACCGGATTAAAACAGAGTTCTTCAATTTCTGCTACAATGGGGAGATTTCTTCTGTGATTGCTAGTGACAGGTGGCTGATTGTAGGATCCTGATGGCATTGACAAGACTTGAATGACGGTGGGTTTACAAAAAAAAAGATTTAAATTCATCCTCACTTTCCTCCTAATAATGGTTTTGAAAAGGTATAAAGCCTGCCCACCAGAAATATGTCGAAGAACTTGGTAAAACTTTTCTGTGAGCTAAACCTCACCAAATCAATATTTCTAACAGTGTACTGTGCACCGATCTGCAAGACATATTCAAGTACAGATGAGAAACAAAGTCGCTGATGTCCATCCGTCAGGAAAGATGTTTAAGTCTTGGAATCTTCCCCAGAGAGTTCAGTCTACCAAAAATACCGACAGGACTTCAAGAACTCACCTGGAAAGGTTCAGAGCATCTAAACCACGGCAAACTTTACTTCCTTCAAGAACTGAGCGTTGAATCATAAATATATAAGGGTCACTGATATCTTCGTCGTCGCAGAGGGTTTTGGGAAGACGGGGAAGAGAAGCCAGGATCTGATTTATACCCGATGGAGATGGAATTTGCAGGATTGTTTCATTTAAAACAATCCTGCAAAGAAGCGTTGACCAAAATTCATCCACACTGAACATTTAGTTACTTCACTCAACCCAGAGCAGGAATTAGGACCTCAGTTTGTATAGAGCAACTACTCATTACCTTCAATCAACATTTAGTTTTATCAGATCAAGAATCCAGAGGAACCTCTGATGCTTAAATTATCATTAAACATGGGAAACCAATACGTAGTTCTACACTTTTACCATTTTGGTTTTCTTTTCTTTTATTTGTATTTCCTCTAACTCATGTAAAGCACTTTGAATTGCCTTGTTGCTGAAAATGTGCTACATAAATAAAATTATCGCCTTACTTTACAGCAAAAAGACTCAACGTTGTCACTAATAGCAGCTGTGGGTACATTTTTACTTTCAACATACTTTTCGTATTCACTAAATTTATCTCTAATACTATTATTATTCTGAAGTATGACCAAAACAAAGGTAAAGTAGAGGAAATCTATACGGGAGGAAATCAATTTTCACGGCCCTGTTTTTGTGCCAACACGGAGCAGATTTCCAGTTAAAGCAACAACGTGACGAACGTGTTGCTGAGATAATCACAGTTCTCATCCAGGAGATGAAGTGCCCATTCATTTTATTACTTTTTGTGAAGTGCCATCAAAAGCCTAGCAGAGGCTTTATTTGCATTAAACACAGCTGTCACACAAAGAGCAAGCAGGTTTACTGAACTGACATTTATAGTCTAGTGTCTGCGAACACAATCGCTCGTTACGACGAAGCCAGTGGGCAGACGCCGCGTCCCGAATCAAACGGGGGTTAATAGACAATAAAACAAATATTCCATACAAAAAGCAACGATTAAAATGTCTAAACAAAACATTTGAGAACTAAAAGTTATTCCTGCTCATCAGATGTTGCACACACACAAAAAAGAAAACCCAATTAAAGCAACCTCAAGAGTACTTTTTCCATTTCATCATTGAGGACAAACCAATCCCAGCTGAGAATAATTGACCTGTTTTCAGTTTGAGAGAAATATTTCCTGGAGGATGATGACAAAAAGGGATTGTCGAAGGACAATGATGACCAAAACATGGAGATTAGCTTTTATTTATTCAGAAAACAGATTCTGGCTGATTTCAAGTCAGCGATATTGCAAAGCTGTGACGTGCTGATACATTAACTCATTTCGATTTCAGTCACTAAACACATTACTTCTTCTGCTTTGTAGGGACATTGAAAGTTGAACTGTATTAAGAACAGTAGCAGTAAAACGGTGACTTCTCCAACAAAAAAAACAGGCGCAAAATTTCAGAGCATCACTGAAAGTCCTCTAGAATATCTGGCAAATGCAATCTGTAAAAATTAAAAAATAATTACCACATATTCATATACAAGTAAGCTAAAAATAACTTCATATTTGTTCCTTTCACAAAACAGATGACAGTTTTCTAACTTTTTATTAGTTAGAATAAAAACTAATATTCTTGATTTGTTTTATCAGATCAAGAATCCAGAGGGACCTGGGTGCAAAGTGCTCCTCGATAAAATACTTTTTTTTTTTTTAAAAAAGATAATCTGGAAATAAAAAATAAAAAAAAACACCCTGGTTTGCTGTTATCTGCTGCACTGGAATGCAAAATCAACCTATTCAGGGAGCCAATCAGCTCCTCTGTGCATCTTTAATCACCGATCCGCTGCATGCTGGAGCATTTAGCTCAGAGGTTCCTGCACTTTGGGGTTTTGCATATTTCAGATGTTTTCTCTCCAACAAACCGGACTGGAAAAGTTCATTTATCTGCTCCACTTGTCTTCATTCCTGCAGAATCCTGCTTCTTGCTCGTCCAAGACATATTTTATTATTTCTCATAAGTTTTATTTGATTATGATGAATGCCTGTAAGACATTATTTGTGGAAATTCATCGTAATTTGAATTAGGATGTTTTCATACAATAAATGTAAAAACCTTGCAGGATATCTGCTAACAAACCAGATGTCTGATAAACTTAAAATGTAGCTTTTCTTCTTTTTTTTCCCCTGTTTGTGTCAGATCTACCTATAAATAAAGTTTTTTTTTTCTTTCAGAAATCACATTTGTTATTATGAACTTTAACACTGAAAGAAATGTTTTCATTTTGTCCTGAGTTTAATTTTGCATGAGCTTAGGGGGAGATAAACTATTAGTCGTGTTTTAAATTTGGTACTATTTTCAAAGCAAGTGAAAAACCTTTCAGTTCAGTTTTAAAATTTTTTATTGGTCGAGTTGCACTTTGGGATTTGCTTAGTTAAACTAAAAAAAAAAAATCTCTTCAAAAAATAAATAATAAAAAATAACCACACAGCAAGGTAAACTGATGTTTGTTTTTGTGTTGGTATGAAAATGACAACGGGGCCAAACTGACCCGGAGCCTCTTCAACACCAAATACAAAACAAACAAAAATCCCCTCCTTGTGAGCCAAAACATTTTATTGAAATAACCACTTTATATGATTTGAGTGTCATTTACAAAAAGAAAAAAAATTAAATCGCTGATTAAAAAGAGGCATCGGAGACGAGAACAAGCACATGGGGACTGTTTTATTTTATTTATTTATCTTTTTTTATTTTTTTTACCGCAGTGCAGATTGTATCCAGATTCCAGATTGAGGACCCCGGACCCGTGTCGCCCTCGCGGTAGTCTGCAAAGCCGTACTCTGTAATATTTGCCTTTGTGTGAAGTGCTGCTAATTTGCCGGATGAAAAACAAGTGCATCTAAAACGCTTTAATCAATTTGCTGCATTCGTGGCAGAGGATTGTTACCACGGGCTCGTTCGACACGTCGAGAGACGACTGACGGCTTCTGACTGTTGCTCCCTCCGACCGACGTGCTGATCCTGCGAAGGGCTTTGCAGGGGTTCATTGTTCTCGTCACGTGAAGTGCTGCTGTTTATCCGTTAAATTATTACTCAGCTTAGATCTCCCTCTTTGATCTGAATCATTAGCAGGCCTAATGACAGAGAGGCTCTTCTGAAGTTGAAGAAGGGACTCTGTGATGGTTTGTAGCCGTTTATCGGCATCTTGATTAGGATGTTTTTAGCCTACAGTTCACTCTACAGTGCATTACGACAAGGGTTAAAGAGCCGCGTTTTGGATTAAGCTGTGAACAGCTCTCCAGAACAGAAATAAAAATGCAATGCAGTGCTTTCAGCAATGAATGCTAAAAGCAAAAACGTGTAGAAAGGTTGCAGGGAGATTTTTTTTTTTTTTTTTTATTGAAATAAAAAATATATGAAAATGTCACTGCCCTCTAAGCGCCTGAGAGCGGGACTCAGTCGTGGTTTGGTGCCATTTTCTTTTCACGGCGTGTTAATCTCTGGTTAAGTTGCTTTTTGTTGATCGTGATCAGCAGCATCTTCTCCTCTCGGTTCCTCAGGTGTGCCACCGGGTGGAGGTCCACTTCCAAAAGGCTCCTTAGCAAAACAAAATGATGGAAATCAATGCTGATTTTGTACAAGATTGAAATTCAAGAAATAACAGACACTCGAGTCAGACTGTTCTGGTCCATTTGGGTCAGAGTTATGCCCCTGACGGTCCCTCTGGTTATCCTTTGGCTGTTTTTTATGACGGTGGCGAGATAAATCTGTAAAAGCAATTGGCTGGTGTGGAGCTTACATGAATCAGACAAGAGCTCTGATTCACCGCCGCCACAACACTGTGTCACGGCTTCCATCTTTCTCAGAGGATGGACAGCGTGATGAAGGTCCTGAACGTTGCTTTAGATAACTTGCAATAAGCCCAGAGGAAGATATTAATGTTCACCGGGAGTTTGGACTCGGAGGCTTTCTGTCAGTCTGAGAGAGAGAATCAAATCTGTTTCACTTCTGAGTCGACGTGCAAAGGTAGAGGCGGTGACCAAGAGGTGGATGTAAGTCACCCTTACGGATACCGGAAGGGCTCTCTACGACGGCGTGTGTTAGGGTCGCTGAGGGAAGAAAAAAGGAGTAAAATCCTGCCAAAAAACTCAGAAATTTTAAGATTAATCAGAAACTTTCTAGGAAAAAGAAACCGTGGAAATTTGAGTTTGAAAAGTTGATCATTTGCTTGCAAAAACTTTGACATTTTGGACATTTTCTGAGTTTTAAAAGATTAAAATTTTCACATTGACTTTTGCTAGTGATCCTATAATAAAGCAGAGATGCTTGAAAAAATGTTGACGTTGACCAAATTAATCTTTTTTTCAATCGTTCAAGTGTTCATGCTAGTAAGAGGAAACCTGAATGGACTGCAGCAAAGTGTCTGTTTTATCTTTTTGCCTGTGTCGGATCAAGCTGGACTTAGAAATGGTGGCAGTCTTTGGGAAATCTTAGAGATACAGTGAGTATCTATCATCTGGTGATTTTCTGTTTTGTGCTGTTTAAATTATGCTTGAACTGCATATAAGACAAATTATGAACCTCAAATCTTTTTGTCTGATCATTAAGTTAAAGGAAGTTCAACTTCATATAAAATTCTGATTGTTTCATCCCGATAAACTTTCAGCAGATTGATATACTTCACAATCGACAATAATAGACTTCTTTCACACATTTTCCTGCATGAAAGTCTCACTTATGAGTAATACTCACTTTAGAGCAACGGCATCAAAGTTTTCCCACAAACATGTACAGTAAATGTGATTTTTTTTAAATTTTATTTAAAAGAGAAAAGCATCTGACTTACCAAGACTGGAGGAATAAATATAAAAATTAGAATTTTGTCAATTTTGTCGCTTAGCCTACATAGAGAAAACCAGCGCTAGATGTATAAGTAAAAGGTTTTACTGCATAGAAAATACTGTTTTGTACAGCATCTGGCAGGCTTTTTGCTGTTCTGTTTTTAATAAAGTTTATTAAAATGATGTCAGCTGCTTCATTAGCCAGGTTATCTGGTTGGGTCGAGCCTCCGGCCGGCTGCTTGACAGAAAAGCTGCTGGTAGCGCCCCTCGGGTAATTTTCAAAAAGAGCGTCGCACAGAAAAAGTATGAGTCATGTTTCTTTACTTTCCACACCATGAGTGTCTCTGTTTCTCTTTTTATTTTATTTATTTGTTTTTTTTTGTGACAGGAGAAAGTTTCAGACTGTTAAATTTGTCTTTCTTAAAAGCGACGAACGACGTTAGCAGCCTTCAATCTGCCAGCTAACGTGGCTAAGTGTTTGGTGAAATTGTAGCAAAGTGTTGCTCGGTGCAACAGGAGAGGAAAAGCTCTGATCATTCTGGCACTTTTTCTGAAAGATACGACAGAAAATCTTAGCGGTTCTGACATGGTAACTTTTTTTAAAACCTTGGTTTACCTTGATCCCTGTAACTAGCACATCCCTTTGTTTCCAGGTAGCAAGCTTTGTTTGTTAAACCTCACATCTCTGAGTGACACTCCCAGCTTAGCCGGTGGTTTGTGCATCACCAGAACCAGAATAATGAGAGACTCTGTCTTTGTGTGTGTGTGTGTGTGTGTGTGTGTGTGTGTGTGTGTGTGACAAAACCTCAGCTAATGACAGCAGGTAAAATATTTAGCTCAGTATTTTGGACCCAGCCATCTTCAACCGTAATGTCTCATCACCTCAGCAGTGACACGTTTTTGCAAATCATCGATCAATTAATGTTAACGTGTTGGGTGTCAAATATCTTCGCGTTCACGTCGTCATTTCCCCGCTTCCTTCTTTCCTTCCTTCCTTCCTTCCTTCCTTCCTTCCTTCCTTCCTTCCTTTGTCACCTTCTGCTGTATAGGCAGATCGAAACGCCTCTGTGTGCCTCTCAAAGCAACTGCACTGTCTTGTTTTAGGTGATTCAGTTCTCGCGGCTCTGCCTCGAAGAGGAGATAATATATTTCAAGAGACTTCTTGGATAAGGTTGAATGGAAAATAAATCAATAAAACTCAAATGGGAATTAAGTGGCTGGCTTTTATCCTTGACAGTCCTGCAGTTTCTGTTTTTTTTCTGCCCCGTTTCTCGTAATATGAGCAGCGCTGAGGCAAATGCCTCCACATCCACGTTACAAACTAGAGTCAGATTCAATAGAAAACAATTGTTTTTAATTACAACCATTAAAAAGGCATAACTTATTGGGTATGCGTTGCCAGTTCTGGGTTTGGACCCCTATTTTTTTCTTTTTTTTTTTGCCTATATTAAAAGTGTCCCAGTTCTTCATGGTACAGATTCAACACGGTGTCAGAAATATTCCTCAGGGATGTTGGCCCACACTGACATGATGGTATCAGACTGTTTCTGCAGATTTGGCAGCTGCACATCCTGTCGGTGCTCCATTGGACTGAGATGTGTTGACAGTGGGGGCTCAGTGAACTCATTGTTAGATTGAATAAACCAGTTTTAAACATGACACGGACCAAATAACCTGCTGGAAGCAGCCGTAATAAAATGGGTATGTTGTGATTAAGAGACAGTGAAATATCCCAAAATGAGCTGAGCTGTTGATACAAGAAAGGATGAAGTCGCACTTTCATGATTTTTGCATCTGCTTATGTTCAGTGCATTGAGCCATTGAGCGTTCAAACATATTTTACACACCTTGGTTGTGTCAGACGCTCATCTGAGCTGCTGCCGTTTCCTATCTTGAACCAGCCGGACCATTGCTCTGTGACCTTTGACATTAACGTGGCAATTTTGTCCACAAAACCACTGCAGATCTCTCCCTGTGAACCAGTGGCTGTGTGATGTTTGGTCTAGTTGTCAGAAAGTCGTCTGCAGCCCGATTCACACTCATGCCGTTTGTGGGAAATCGCAGCGATCGTCTCCATCGTTGATCCTGATTGAATCGGCCGTGTCAGAGAAATGTGAAATAAAAATTCGAGGTCTTGTGAAGATACCAATCCAATGTGAATATAAACCTGTCCGCGACTTGAGCAGAAACCGGTGGGTTTCCTAAACATAACGCGGCCAGTTTTGCTTTCCTGACACATTTCTTATTAGCTTTCGGCTAACGACTGAAGCTGCAGCATTGGAGTGCGTTGAAAACCTTTTGAGTCCCAGGTTAGCAAAAATCCTATCGTCCCGTAACGTACGCCATCAACAACAACAAGGAAAGCAAGAACAGAAGGACCAAAATCAGATGGAGTGGTGGGAAGCCATGGATTAATCCATTCATTGTGTGAACCAGAAAGGTGTACCTAATAAAATGGCCAGTGAATGTATCATCACAATGAGAAAAAAACAAACAAACAAAACAACAAAAACGGAGGAAGTGCCGTTATTGTAACGCTGCCGTTGTTGTTGCTATTATCTGTTGAGTAGAAGAACTGCAAACATTGTCAGTTCTGCCCTCAGGCTCAGGGCAGAAAATGGATTTTAATGAGGACCTCTGGCAGCCAGAACTTTATTTATTTCTTTTTCTAATGATGTCATTTATTCAGTCCCTTTGTGCCTCGAGGTGTCAAACTCATCGCACGTATGAGGGGGAACCGTCTCACACACACACACACACCCCTCCCCGTCCTCCAAAAACACAGATCCCAGGAGCACAGACGTGTGCGCCGTCATACCGGGCGAGGACGCCTGCTCGCTCGGGTTCGGGCAAAGCAGTAGCCGCAGCACAACTTCTGCGATTTGGTCCGGTGCCAGCTCACCGAGACGCCTCCTGGCTCTCCAGCTGGCTGCGCGGTTGTTTGTGCTGCAGGAATGACCACGAGGATCCTGTTGGCCGAGCAACAAGCTCTCGGTCTCTTCCCAAACCGTGGGCTCCCAACGCGCCCACTGAGCCGCTTTAAATCGTGGCCTCTGATACTGGAGAGGTATCAGGGAATATAGTAACAGATTGACGCTGAGGCAGGCAGACAACGACAGAGGGAGGCAGATGGACACACACACACACACACACACACACGGATATTCACATAAATGCAGACGCACACTGAGAGTGCCCACGCTACTGTGACTGTGAGGGAAAGCGTGACTCTTTCGGTTGTGCTGTGGGGTTATCGGTGACCAACAGAGCATGCCCAGATCCACTCAAACACAAAACACACACACACATGCACATTCCTAAGGTCTCCCCATTCAGTGTTGCATGCAGTAAGAGCCTGACGGGGCTCAGACCGTCTTTTTCTCGCCCGCCGTCAACTTCCCCACAGCATCTTTTATTCACCGACTCAAACCTCTTTGCCTCCCGCTTTTCCACACATCTGCCTTCTTATCTCACGCCTCCTCCACCTGCCAGCCATCATCCACCTCCAAACCCACCCCACCTTCTGAAACACCCAAGTCATTCTTCCGTCATCTGCGACTGTATTGCTGAGGTCACACACACACACACCGGCACGCAGTCGGCGACGTATAGGTGCCCACACAGACGCTAGCGAGGCAAATGTCATCTTCTGAGAGATCATACTGCATGAGCAGGAGTGTCTGTCAGGCTGCCTCTATTAGATTTTTCTCTCTCACTCTCTCTGCCTGCAATAACAGTTTCACACTCCCTTACCCTCTCCACTGGGAGACAAACATTAAAGGGCTTTCTCATAATGAGGGAAACTACAGAGAAAAGACTTGACTGCACACACACGCATACACACACACACACACACGCGCAAACACGTGCGTGGGGCATGTAGAAATCCATGCACAGGTCCCTGGTTACGTAAAGGTTACGTAAAAAGGCATGAATATTAAAAGGAATGCTAATGATTAGCTGTCATTAAAAGTGTACATCTGCTGGTGTTTGTGTGCGTGGAGCCGCATGTGTTCGCGGATGCGATCGTCATCAAGTTGCCTAATATATTATGAAGGAGCTGGATGAAGGAGATCCCAGAGCTGTGAAATCGGAGCTGAAGAAGCGGGGATGGGAACTCCTCCTCAGCTGGTAAAGTTGCAGGAAGCTCCGTGCCCGACCCTCCTGTGCCAAGAGAAACTGTAGAGATGCTTCTCTTCTCCAAAAGTTTTATTCAAACATTATAAATTCGTATAATTCATTCATTTCTGCTCTTTTACGCCACTGTCCTCACCATGCATATCTACTATTTGTGTGTCTTCTGAATTTTAAACCACTAAAATGTCAGTTTTAGTGAGACATTAATATCTAAATTGTTTGACGCACAATTAAGTTTTCAACACGGGTGAATAAATAGTTAGGGAGCCATGTTTTCTCCTTTCTGTTTTAGTTCCAGTGTGTATCAGCGTTTCTTTTGAAATGTTTGTTAGCATGTGGCCGTGTCCTCTGTGGCAGCCATCTTGGAGGCCCGTCTCCAAACCAGGTCTTTAACAGGAAGTGAGGTGATGAGAGCTGGCGTTTGATTGGTTGAGAGTTAGAAGAAAGTTCAAGTGGTTGAAATAATAAAATG
Source organism: Poecilia formosa (assembly GCF_000485575.1). Taxonomy (NCBI): domain Eukaryota; kingdom Metazoa; phylum Chordata; class Actinopteri; order Cyprinodontiformes; family Poeciliidae; genus Poecilia; species Poecilia formosa. The sequence continues at coordinate 94,305 of NW_006800415.1, forward strand.
ACTCGTAAACTGTGCCAGAAAATGTTTGCTTGATGTTTCCTTTTGATAAATAATTGTCAGTGCTCTTATTATTCATGTGAGTTTGTTTTCTTTTTCCGCTCTGTGATTGGCCGATTTGAATTGAGAAGGCGGGGTCTGAAGTGGCATTTTGAAATCGGCTATGATTCCAGGAAATAAAGCATCTTTGTAGCTAGAGCTATAGAAAAAGGAAAGAGAAGAAAAACCACAAATCAGTCGACCCATGATGGTTCATATCATTTTAAAAATAACTTTAAAATGATTAAAAAAAACAACCTTGGTTGTATTTGAGGCTCAAGAGCAAATAACTGCAACAAATAGATGTAAATTGCTCCACTTGAGCAGAATTCCTCCTACATGCATTTAGTGCAAACTGCTTTGTAAATCCACTGCAAAAAACACTTTTTTTGCAGTGGATTTACAAAGCAGTTTTAAAAAAAACTTCTTTTTTTTTTTTTTTTTAAAAAAGGAGACTACTCTGCTTCACAAATACAGGTTTTTCATTACCTGAGTTTCCCTTTTTGAATAAACACCGAAATTAATTAATCTCTCAATGAGATTCATTTACCTAACCGAACGAAAGTGTTCATGTGGTTGTTTACTGATGAATCAACAGTTCAGGTTCACACAAACGCTCATCATCCTGCACTTACATCGAATGACTGCGAGCTCATTGAATAGACGAAACATCCTGGAGCTGCAGCAGCGTCTGCATGCTGTTGATGTCAGATGCTGTGAAAAAAAGCACCTCAGTGGTTGTCAAACAAGACAAACGAGGGCAAACAGAGGATCTCAGCTTGACTTTGGCTGTTCCGTTTTCTGTGTGGGTTGTTGCCTTTTTTGCGACAACCTGACGCGTGTGGGACAACACAAGCAGACGCGGGCAGTGATGCTGATTCTTTTTGTTCTCGGGGTTTATTGTCCAGCAGTGGCTGCCATTGTTGCAGTTGCAGCGTGCCTACGGTGCCTTCGAGCTGCATTAGTTGGAGACCTAGTGGAGACACGAAAGTAGTAAAAAAAAACACCTCCTGTTTCAGTTGGCAGCTTGAGCTAAAATGCTTGGAATGACTCATTGTATTTTCCGCATTTATGCCACGTAAAAAAGAAAAAGGATAGCTTCACTTTTAAACTATCTGGTGCAGAATATACCCTCGTCTAGACGTGAGGAGTATGCCAATGCTGGAGTTATAATCATTTATTTCAGTGTTTCCTTTTTAAGGGATGGACTAACAAAACAACATCAGTGATATTTTAAAAAAATGCAACATAACATTTATAGACGTTAAGATTCTACATTTACAAATAACATATTGTTTTTGATAAATGACAGCGAATCAAAGAGAAGCAACACTAATTTGTTGCCATCAACAATAAGTTTGACAGAATACTTGACCTCTCTTCCTGGAACAATTCGTGGAACAATTACTCAGATTGGCAGGTATTCTACCAAGAAACCAGATTTTCAGCAAAGTGCATGAATTTTTTATAAGGCCGAGCTCTGAACCATTCCAGAAACATTTGAATCGTTTCCGCTGAGCAGTACAGCGTGGGTCGATGCGGTGTTTTATGGTCTGGCACGTTTAGGAGAACATTTCCACTGCCAGCTGGCATCTTACTGGGAAGGCAGGGTTAAACCCCCCCACCCCCCGACGCCAAACGCTGCGTCATGCTAGTGAGACGACAAAACCGATGCACTAGTGCCGTGTTTGTCTCGAGCCGTGACGCTTCTCTGTTCCCGAATCGACGGGATATTTTGCGTGACGCCAGAAGCTGCTGAGGAGGAGGGGGGGAGGAATGGTGCGGTTCTGCGATCCGCTTCTACAACGTAAACAAAGTAGCGTAGTGAATCACAGCCACCCAGGCCTTACCGCTCAGTGGAAACGAGGCATCAGTCTAAGCCGTGTCCCCGTCCACAGTATTGTGAGCTTAATACCAGCTTGAACTGACTGTGTGTCAACCAGGAATGAAGTTTCTGCTCTAAAATGGACACTTTAAAGCTCACAGTGACAAGAAGCATGTTTGGTAGTTTGTTTTATCAAGATTTGGCAACTCCTATCCTTCGCTGGTATTGTCAAATGAAGGATTTTAGGTAATTAAAAGCAGTTCATATTTTGTGTTATGCATTTCTGTCACTTTTGTTCATTTCTATCCTTGGTGGTGGTTCTTTTTTTTCCTGATCCATGTCTCTACTTGTAGCCAATATTTTATTGAGTCTGCCTCCCATTTGCTTCAGCCTCTAATATTCCCCCTTAAGCCGGTGCGACAGTCGAGCAGAGTTGTATTTTTGTATTTTTTTTCTAAATCAGGCAGTGCATGAAGGTTTCCGTCTCTGTCTCCTTTCCCTCTTCCTCCTCTCGCTGGTTTTTCCAGCAGACTCTAATAATGAGCACATAAACATCCACAGCCTGCTGTCCATTTATTGACGGACCGATATGCCGGTTGGATCCGTCTGAGACAATTGCGCCGCAACAAATCGTGCATTCTGGCATCATCATCCATTATTGCAGTGTGACATGTTCAAGTCCCGTACGATATTTGAAATTGCAGGCTGCAATTAGTTCTACCCGGTTCCATAAAACAGTAATCCCTCCCCGCAGTATTTACACTATTTGCTTTTATTAGCTCCCTAAAAAAGTCTCCATAGGCTCCATGTTTTCATTGTTTTTAATTCTTGATTCCTGTTACTGCTGCTGTGTACGTTTTATGCTCTTACTTTCTTAATGGACTTCTTATTACCTGGATTATGCTTCCTGTCTGCGGTGAGGTTCTCTATGACTTCCACTCATATAGATAAAGTCTTAAAACATAACAGTACTTCTTATGTACTGTTCTTAGTAGTGTTGGAAATATTAGTTTTATTATGCTAGTTTTAATGCTAGCTTTAGCTTTATGCTAAAGCGCATGTTGAACTATTAGACTGATCCCGATTGTTTTGAGTAGGCCGAAGTTTAGACTCATAG
>NW_006800415.1:97855-106918 GCF_000485575.1 Poecilia formosa
TTCAGGTAATTAATGTTTCTTTTCTGCCTTGGTATTTGATGGACATGTTGAGCTGTTGGTGGGATCTTATGCACTTGATTGTTTGAATAAATTCTAGCTGATTGAGAAGTTGAACAGTGACTGTTGTCTTTATGGTTTTTACACATGACATTAACGGACCTGGGGAGACGAGATAACAACGAGCAACAGGTAGTAAATATCTTGTTTCTCAGCATTGCCTAAGTACCTGAGGTAGTGAAACAAATGCTGAATATTTGTTTCACAACCAGTGGGTCTGATGGCTTCGTCAAACTGGACTAATGGAGTATTAATAGATGAAGATCCACATTCTTCCACTTCTCCTCAAAGCAACACCTCTGAAGAGGAAACTTGGACATAGCCGGCTGCTTCAATAGGACAATAATCCTGAACACAAGTCACATCTGATTCTTCATAATTCAGGCTAGAAATTCGGTTTCCCTGAATCCTGCTGAAGATTTATGGACTTTGCTTAAAGGTCAGGTTTTGTGCCAGCAAAGCGACCGTCCGTTTCTAATAACTCAGTGTTTGGTTGGGGTTCATTTTGCATCAATTACTGCATCAATGTGTGAATTTTTCCTCCACTTTAGAGGTTGTTGTGCTGTATTTATGTGTAAGCCTGACACTTCAATAGGATGCTTTGCATTATTTTAAATTAATTTGCTAGGTTGCATATTACTATTTCAGTCCATGCGTTAATGAAATAACGGCTTAAATAAATTATGAAAAGCTAAAAATAAATTCGAAATTCATCCCAAGCTACTTCTGACGGAAATAATAAAGAGTTTGGGATGAATTTCATATTCATTTTTATTTATTCGAGCAAACGAGCTGAAAACTGAATGTCAAGAGGTAAAATAAAATAAAAAATATCCCTTTGGTTCAGTAAAAAGACACTCCAGATTTTATTTTTTATTTTTTTTAAAGTACATGTTTATTTACAGCGGGATGAGTTACAGAAAAATAAAGCCGGGGTTTTTTCAAATTATTCCTACCTCATTTCGGTGTTTACGATTACATGAATTTCCACCAGACGCCGTTATGAGGATCAGCTTCGTGCGAGCTGCAAGCGTCTTGTGTTTTCAATAAAACATAAGCTCATAGTGTTCTGAAAGGTATTATAATAAATTTCCAGTTATTACAGTGGTTGCTGCTCTGTTTGGCTCTGCAGAGAGCAGTCACAGGACAGGCTCTGCCTTTGCCTGGTGGGAGTTTCGCCCCGTCACTGTAACACAAGCAGACACTCTTGCTGCAACACCGACATCAGCTAATGTTGACCTTTGCCATTCACAGTGCCTGGCAGACGTATTTGCTCTCACGTTAACTTATGTTGGAGACTTTGTTGTAGTTTGCTTGGATTTTATGTTGCAGATCTCCGCACAGCGGCGCATAATTCTGAAGCGCAAGAGAAATGACGCACAGAGCTCTCGACTGTTTTAATGACTGCAAATCTGAAACGTGTGGCATGTCTCCACATCTGAAACTTTTGATAATTATTCTTTACAGAATTGATAAAGTTCAATCAGATTGGACGGAGAGCATCTGGAACTTGACTTAAGTTCTTTTTTGGACGTAGGTCTGAACTTTGACTAAGCCGTTTTGGCATTTTGACGACACATTTGGCTGTATATATTTATTTTCACCCATTAATCCGGTTCCTCACCATGTTTCTCAGTCGACATGTCGATCTCGACTCTTCCAAGAGTCGCTGTCTTTGGAGACGAAAAGCCTCCCCGTGGTATAACTCTGCCACCACCATGCTTTACAATTGAAGGGGTGTGTTCAGGATATTTTGCAGCATTGTTTTTTTTTTTACAAAAGATCCCAAAAAATTGCATTCGAATTCATCATTTCACCATGACAAAATGAGGAAAACAAGTCGAATGAGTATGAATACTTTTAACACTGAACATAAATACTTAGTTGACTGTTTTCCTTCTTTCTGCTGCAGTTCGGTCTCAGCAACAGTTCAAACCGGCCTGCGAAACAAAAGACTGAGTGAGCACTCAGTCCTATAAAAAAAAAAAAGCTCTCAGAGCTCCAAAAGTTACTGAAACAGATTGACTGTGGGGCGCAACCTCCTACGGTAGCAGCGGTTGCTTTTAGCCTTCGCCTTCTGGTCATATCTTTCTGGACCTTGAATCTTCCTGCAGTCAAATTTAGCAGAGTGCATACTGGCATGAGGAGCACAGTTCACCAGAGGCTATTAAAAACATTATTTTTCCTCTTTTGAGTTAGCAGCAAGGATAGAGATGGGCGTAGCGGTTCCTAACGTTGATGGCTAAGGTTAGCCGCCTCACGCAGGCTCGTCTCTCTACCATCAGTCCAGTTGATCCGGTTCGATACGGATCGTGTCTCCACAGAAGAAGAACAAACCTGCACAAACAGTAAGTCTGCCATCACATCATATGTTTGCATGACTAAAAATAAAACTCTTAGATGTTACAACCAGTCAAATGTGAAATATTACAACACGTGCGATTAAAAAATAAATAAATAAAAATGCGCTGCTCGACTGTCAGATTGAGGAAAAATCTTTACTGGAAAGATGAGACTCTAGATCCTCTCATTAGAGGCTTCTTCAAGTAAGTCTAATTGCAGCCTTTTGTTCTCTTCTATAAATACAACCTTAATGCCACTTTCAAGGGGAAACAAATTTGCACGCCAATAATCGGAAACATGGCATTAGAGCTAAGAGAAGTCAACCGCTACAGCGAAGCGGGCGAGAGAAGGACTTTTGAAGATTCAAGTGATGGAGCGGCAAGGCCTTTTGAAACAGTGGGAATCGGATTGGTTTCATTAAAAGTCAAATCAGGCAGACGAGCGATGATGACACCATCAAAGGATCAATACGCGCGGCTTTGCTCGCAGGGATTTGAAAGGAAAACTTTATCACAGAGGCATTATTTGCTAAATAAAGAACACAAGGCTCCAATCAGCAAAACTCCCGTCAAAAGAAAGCTGCCTCACATCGCTCTCAGGGGGACGGGCAGCGTCTTTAATCTGTTTCCCACGGGGGGAGACGGAGCCAAGCGCCTGGGAAACAAAGTTCCAAAGAAACAATAACTTCAGCATAAGGAATCACAGGAACAACAAAAGAGTTTGTGGAGAAAAAAAAAAAAAGGGAGAGATTCGGTGTTCTGAAACCACAGTGAAACCGCAGAGATTGGAGGCATTTTTGCTTTTCTGAAACTGGACATCAGGCCCAAATTACCCCGGCACCTTGACCAAGAGGGCTAACACTCCCTTTTCTCATGACATGATCCACCCTCCGGGTTCTCTTACAGCAGGATAACGAGCCCTCGCTCGCCTCTGAGTTGTGGGAAAATGCCTTAAAGACGGAAGAAGACCAAGAAGCTCGGATCGCCTCAGCGACGGACTCGCTCAGTTCAAAAAGGTAATGAGGCTACTTGAGAGACCCAGGAAGCAAATGTACAGAATTAAACACTAAAACGCAACGGTAATTTAGTCTTTTTTTTTTTTTTTTTGTATCTGGTAAAACTTCAGTGCAAAATAAGTGACTGAAAAATGTGGATAGAAATGCTCATTTGTAAAAATTTCCGCCAGAGCAGCCAAATAGTTGCCAAACATCATCCACTTCTTTTTTTCCTCTCCATTTAATTAGCTCATTTTTTACAAAAGCCTGCCAAACAGGAGTTTTGCTTCCAAAAATAATAATTTATTTATTTATTTTTTGTTTCTCGGAGCTTGGACTGATCAGATCTACCTGTTAGTTAGAAATGTATTGTAATTTATTCTTTCAGGATCTAAAAAGTAGAACAAATGTCAAAACTGGGGTATTTGTGCTCAAGGTTATCTGCCATGAGAATCTCACACCGCTTCATATTTTATGTCGAGAATAAGAGATAAAAAATAAAAAGGCTGAATCTTTTAAAGATTTTAAAATACCGCATCTACAGGTAAAACTATTGAGGAAAAAAAATGAATTTGTTTCTCCCTCATTCTGAACATAGACATAGGTCTATGAGTCAAATGCCTTTCTGCACGCCTGTCCGGTTATGAATGAGGAAATATGCTTGAATCCTTCACATGAAATACTGCCAGAGGAACCAGTGGTCTTTATGCAGATTGCACAGAAGAAGAAAAAATACCGTCTGCTGAAATCGGAGGTAGTTTTAGGTAAAGAAAAAGAGTGAAACACGACACGCAGCAGATTACAAAATGGTGGAGTTCTTCCTTTTTTCTAGTGAGGACTGAGTGAGTGAGTGAATTAAGAGTTAATAGTGTTTATATAATATAAAATATTGCAACAAATGGCTCCCATGCAGACTTTAGGTGTCTGCAGCCCCTCCAGGTGGGTTGCACTGAGGATGAAACAAGAGGCTCGAACTGTTGGCAGGTTGCCATAAACTTTCTCCTGCTTTGCTCCTCCGTTTTTAACACAATCGCTGTGCTGGTATTTATCGCGATGCACTTTGTAAATCTTTTGCAGCAATAAAGCAAACAGGCGCTGCAAAGCAGTCACAAAATATGGAGGAGATTGCAGTGGTGCATGAGTCCTCCCCCAACCCCCTCCTGGACCGAGATCCACTGAATTTACCTCACTGTGCAAACATTCTCTGCAGATATTCCTTGCCTTGGGTTGTGTGTGGTGTGGTTTGCCGTTATTCACACAGATGAAATCCTCCTTCGCTCGCGCTGCACACAGTTGAACCGAACCAAACAGAATGCTAATCGTCTGGGGAGGAGCATCTGCATTCTGCAGGTGTTTTGGTCAAAAGCACCTAAATGGGCAAATTGGAGAATAGTGTGATAGTTGCTCAAAAAAAGAGATAGGAAAAAAAAATTTGATGTTTGCAAAAGTCATTAGTCTTCATTTGGTGGGTAATAAAAAAAATATGTGCGCAGCATTAAATCTTTGGGGGGTGGACTTCCAGAGCTGAGGTCTTTCATTTAAAAAGATAAAATGTCAAAGCTGCAGCTCGAGGAGGAAGATGAATGAAGGCGGGGTGAAACGGGGAATTAGGGGGAAAAAAAACTGCCTACTTGGCTCGTCCAATATGGAAGGTCATAATTCATCAATATTTCGTTTTCTTTAAAAAAAAAGTCTAACAAGCAAAAAAGAAAAGGATCTACAAAACAAACTGCTTTTCCCAAAGTTTTCTTTGAGGATGTGTCTTCGAGACGCATCTGCTGTCCGAAACGTTCCTTAAAAGTAAAAAAAAATCTTAACTTTCAACACGATACGCTGAAAATGTCAAAACTTTTTACTCTAACACACTTTCTTGCCAGCCTCCCAAACTGCTAAGATGTTTGTATTTCTTTTTTTTTTATGTTTACTTGCCACTAATTAAGTTTGCCAAGTTTAGCTTTAACTGATCAAAGTGTTGCAAAGTTGTGATTTCTCATCATTTCTGCCGTCTACCAGTTTCAGCTGAGATTGGCTGTGAAAGAGAAGCTTCACACAAATTTAAAAAAAAAAGAAGAAGAAGGACAATCCATACCAATGACTTTGTGGCTGTGGAAATAAAAGTTTAAGGAATGAAATATTTCACACAGTCCTTTGATTTTGCTTCTTTCAGAGAGCAGGACCTCGTTTGTGAAATCAAGGTTTCTATGGATTCATCTCCCACAATCATCACCACAATTACCGAGCCTTGTCTCAGTAATATTCCAGCAGCCAGAAAAGAAAGAAAGCTCTGATGTAGTGAAGCGTCGCGGAGCTTCAATGTTTTTTTTTTTCCCCCTCTGAAAGCAAATATCTTCCCCCTTCCCCTCCTCCTCCTCCACCCTGTTTGAAAATATTAAGTTTATTAAATTTCGTTTAAGCTGAATTTGTTCCAGTTGTGGCTCCAATATAAGTGATTGTTAGTAGCTCATTTGTTTTCCACAAGGGATTTTCTACTCTAATTACCGCAAGGCCTGAACCACAGTGGGGGGGGGAGAGGTAGGATGAGGGGGAGGAATGCATTTCATATTTAACCGAATCATATTCACCCTCAAGAAAAAAAAAAGTCAGAAAATGTCAAACTTGAATGCATTTTAATTCATTGCTTTCCTCTGCAGTGCATGTATGCTTTTTGTTTGTTTGTTTGTCGGCTTGTTGCTGAAATGTGCGGCGGTGTTGGCGTTGTTGGTGGTGGATGGGCCCAAAGTATACATTCACAGCATTTGTAGCTTAAATCAAAACATATTAAAGTTTCAGACGCCAAGCCTCTAATTGCACAAAGCCGCTGGAGACGTGAAAAGACCCGCAGCAGCAAAGTGCCTTTAATGCACGTGTCTCTTCTCGCAATTATGCACTACTTTGTGTCGGCTTTACACACGAAATCTAAATAAAACACGCTTGTAGTAGCCCGGACCAAAATAAAACTCGACGCAACTGAACGAGAGAAGCGCGTCTAAAAATAAATCCAAGTGCTTTGACCGCTGTCACCGCAGGTGGAAATAAAAAAAAAAAGAAGAAGATGAGTCCAGTCCAATCCAGTGAAGCGTTCGCCCTCAGATAAACTGTAAACAGCGTCCAATTCAGCCTCTCTGATCCTCTGCTTGACTGTGAGTGAAAGAAAGTAAGAGAAAGAGTCTGAAAGAAAAACACTGTGAAATAGACTGAGGCAGATGGGGGGGGGAGGAAAAGGTGAGTGCGCACGCTTCAGTGTTTCTATGAGGCTGAAATGAGAGAGAAAAAAAGGAAGAGAGCTCGAAGGCAGTGAGGTGTATTAAAGTAATAAGGACTGAAAAGAATACTTGTTGAAAGGATGGAGCTGGGAGTAAAAAAAAATAAAAAATGGAGCTTCCATTCAGACCAGCTCTTGCACGACAACTGGTAAATCTGTGTGTGTGTGTGTGTGTGTGTGTGTGTGTGTGTGTGTGTGTGAGAGAGAGAGAGTTGGTCTTCAACAAAACCATTATTTGGGTAGCAGAAGGCAAAGACTTGGAGCTGTAAATGTGATAATGCTGCATTTATATTGCAATATTTAAAAACCTCTTCAGGTTTGGAAAGAGGCATAAATTGCACGTCTGCCCCTTTCTGTTCTTTTTGCTGGGTGTTTATTTAATTCAGCATTTGGCTATCTGCAGCAGCCTACTCTAATCTGACCAAAATCTGCAGTTTGTAACGTTTTGGGTTAAAAAAAAAAAAAAATTAAAAAAAAAGCAAAGCTGAAAATAGACCTGTGCATAATTTGGTTTGTCTGTCGGTGGCCTAATGCGGTTTGAAATGATTTGTGGCGGCGTCCTCTCAGCTGCTGCAGCCGGCGACAGCTACGCCCCGGTCTCCCATCGGCTCTCATCATTGCCCGGGAATGAGTGAAATTTCTTCTGCCATCCACTGTCCACATGTGGCTGGAGCACGCGAGAGCCGCCTCGACAAAGGCGCACGCGGCGAGTGTGGGGGAGAGGCAGAGGAAGAACGTCCTGCAGAGTGACAGAATGAAAGAGAGAAACACAAACGAAGGCAACCAGCAGACTCCAAAAAAAGCATTTTTCAAAGGATTCACACCTCCGAAAAGAGCCTACGGCAACACGCAAAATCCTCTTTTCTCATCAGAACAGCTCCGACTTTAAGATCTGCATAATTCGTTGCAGGTGTTGCAAATTCAGTGGTGTTGAAACAAGATAGATAGATAGATAGATAGATAGATAGATAGATAGATAGATAGATAGATAGATAGATAGATAGATATGACCTCATAAAACTCACCTAGAGACAGAAAAAATATCATTTTGTAAATATATGATACATAAAATGTTTTGTTACAAAAGCTAGCACAATGAAACCAAAATTTATTTCTATTTTTTGATTTTTGAACAAAATAAATACCCAGGAAACTCCCCCCAAATACAAAAGACAAAAGAATTGAATGACGTGAACCTTTTCTATAAAAACGTGAAATGAAAAACGGACAGGTTGCCCAGTCTAAAGCAACCACGTTTTCTCGCGCACATCGTCAAAAACGTTTCCTTTGGGGTTTTTTAGAGCCGCAGTGGTGAGCCCAATGCAGACCTCCACCTTAAATAAAAACCCAGTGGATCCCAAAAGCCTTTGGAGGTCATCTGATTTGACAAATTCCCTGCAAATGTTTCACTGTACGCTTTGAAACACGGTGGTGGCAGAATCATGCCACGGGAATGCGTTCTTTTGACAGAAAGTCAGTGAATAGAGAGGAAACTACGAATCATTTCCCACAAACTTCACAGCCGTGCGCCGCACTGTGTCGCACAACTCGTTTCGCGAGGTTGTGTAAATAAATAGATGCAATCTTCTCCCTCTGCAACAGACAGAGAGAGAGAGAGAGAGAGAGAAAGGCGGGTTTTTCTCCAGCTCGTCTCTGTGGCTTTGCAGAACAAAGTGTTGCGCAGTTTCCACTACAACACACAACTTAAAATCTTCTGTGGGGATTTGATTTTTTTTTTCTTTTACAAAAAGATTGCTTTTTGTAAACAAAACAAAACAGAAAAACAGGCGAACGACTGCTGTCCCCATAACAATCGTTAACCTTGTGATGTTTTGTACATTTGCAGCTTGCACTTCATGCAATCCTGGCAGATGATAAACTATATTTAGAGGGAGCAATAACTACTTAATGCAGCAAGTTTGTTTTTTGTTTTTTTTGTTTGTTTTTTTTCTGGGGTCACTTCACATTTTCAGCCAATCTTTGTTGGCTGCATTGGCTTTGTAAATGGGAAGAAGTGCAAATAGAAGTTGACTTGTGTTGGCAGTAATAAACAGACAGCAAAGAAAAAGTATATTAATCCCCGGAGGATCGAATGATTTTTGTGTTTCACATCCATCCTTTCAAGACAACAAAATGCTGCCGCAGAGATTGCTGGTAAAATTTGATGTTTTTGACAAACACCTGAATTGAATTTAAATCTCACCACTCAAAGTAATGATAAAGTTATGACCTCCTCGCTGCTAGTCTCCGTTATTGTAGCTGATAGCGAAAATTCAACCTGGAAGACTCCATCACCTCCGTTCGCCCATCGGCATTATGCTCATCTCCGACCTCAGCACTATACCTCACCCGGCGTTTCCAATCATCAATCAAGCTCTGCATAAAAGGATCCACACCGAAGCCGTCA
>NW_006800415.1:108346-159921 GCF_000485575.1 Poecilia formosa
GTTGTTGTTGTTGTTGTTGTGTCCAAAATTTGCATTATTTTACCTAATTTTCAGAAGCACTTCCAACTCTGAACGTCTCCAGTATCGGGGGAGGGACTTTTTATTTTTTTAAAATGGTGAGCCACTTCACGGTGACATATGAATCATTCAGGCACAAAAAGGCTTCTAAGCCTGAGAGAAGAACATGGATTGGTGCTCTGTCCACACATTACCAAGCAAATACACAGTCTCAGACACGATTTATTCCCATCTCTTTTTTTGGACATGAAAAATTCCAGAGATAATGGAGTTTCACAAATAAAACGGCGTTTTAACAATCAAGTGATTTCTGTTGGTTGGCAGACGAGGAATGACGCATCACTCAGGTGCTATATTAGGTCATTGCTGGAGTTTTTTTTTTTTTTTCTAAAAGAAATGACTCAAAACTATTCAGCTGAAGTTTTTTAAGGCCTTACATTTGTTCATGGGTTTTATGGTTAAGCTCAAACTTGGCCAGCTTAGAAAACTGGACAGAAAAAGACTTTAAAGAACCGTAAAAAAAACACTTTCAGGAATAAAAGTCTGGAAAGAGTGGCACTGATTTGTATTTATCCCCTTCTATTCTGATGCCTCAAAGTAAATCCAGTGCAACCAACCAGCCTAAAATGTCACCTAAGGAGTGATTGGTGAGTTTTAATGTGATTTAATCTCAATACAAACACAGATTAGTGATCAAACTGCGTGAAGTAACACAACGGGAAGATCAGGAATTAAGTGATGGAGGTGTTTAACTCAGGGTTATGTTATAAAACCTTTAAAGAGAACCCAACCCAACAGAAAAGCTGGTCATTACGGAAGAGTGACAAAAAGCACGCTGTCACTTTAAGACAGCATGCTGCTATGCAGGGTTTCCTCAGTATATTATAAGCCTGGCAGGCCACCAGACTTAGCATTGCTTATTTATTTTATTTATTTAATTAATTATTTAAATGTTTGCAATTTTTAAGAGATTATAGTCAATATTCAAGCATTAATCTTCCAATAACACAAAATTATCAGGTGATATTTTCAAATTTCCCGTCAACTTTAAACATTTTTAACTAAAAACACGACAGGCTGCTGAATGAATGACTGCCTTAGCGCCCCGACCACAGGGCTTAGCAAGTTTTCTGGGGGAAACCCTGGATATGCCTTGATGCAGTGCAGGACAACATCTATTTATCCCAGAAAATGTGATGTAGATTATATATACCGGTACCTGCATGCTCCAAAAAATTCTGCATGCAATAGATGTCTGAGTTGGACAGATTATTACCATCAAACTAAAAAAAAAAAAAAGAAAGAAAACCCGCTTCAGGGGGATGTTAAATATGTCTGTTTAGAGCTGTGTACTTATTATTATCTGTTATTATTATTCTACCTTTAGCATAATGACTTCATCTTTCTTTAATGGCATTTCCCTCTCAGACACTCTTCATGATGACAGCAGCAGCAGCAGCACATGCAGGATCCTCATTAAACAAGAGGGCGGTCTGCTCCACTTCTGCAGGCGCAATCGACTGCAAGAACAACTAAGTGCGCATGCAATTTGTTGTTTCTTTTCCTTTTTTCTTAAGCAACTACTTGGAATATGTAAATCTGACCCTTTGTGTGTGTGGAAAATCTACGTCATCCCACATCAACTCCATTATGAAACATGGTGGTGGCATTGTCATGCTGTGGGAAGTGAGTCAGAGTGGATGAACTTGAGTTATCCACTCTGACTCACTCCTTTTATTTCCTAGGAAATAATAGGAAATAATGCCAATATAGACATTTTGGCAAATAACAATTGAAACACAAAAACAAAAAACGGATTTACACTGGATTAAATTAAGGAATCAAGGTAAAGGGGGGTGAAAATAAAAGATCAATCAAAGTTTCATTCTGAAAAAAAAAAGTTTTGAAATTTTCCTTATTCTTCACAATTATGCATTGTGAAGAATGCATAATTGTGACGTTTTGTCACGTTTTGTCCATAAAACGTGACAAAATCTCATGACGTTCAGGGGCACGGACACGTTCGCCAGGCTTCGGTTAAAGAAGTAACCTTTGACTTTTGCACACAGCCGCATGCGCAACGCGTTGAAACACAAAAAAAGTCTTCGATTTCAGTAAAATCCTTTCTGCAGGAGGACTCAAAGGGAGTTAAGGAGAATTACTTTCTCTTAGGCCTCAGAGAAAGCATTAAATAGATTTCACTGAACACTATAATTGGAAAAATAATTATCCTGACAAACAATGCTTGATTATTAAAAAAAAAAACAAATAAAAGCTGTCTGACAAACACAACATTTAATGTCAGGGTTTAAAAAAAAAAATCCTGGTGTAATGAAGTTATCAAATTAAATCAATGATGTTTGCGAGTTAATCGTTGGGGAAGCCTTATGGTAGCCCGAGGAGGAGAAGTGTCCCACCGCAGCGGCGGCGCCGAGTCACACAACAACCGCCTGGTGAACTGTGAACACTCCCAGCCGCTGGGTTGTGTTTGCTGTTGCGGCCCCCTCTGAACCCACCGTCCCGGCGTTGTTAATGATAATGTCAGCAGTGATGGCAGCGCGCGGTGCGCTGTTTGCACAGCGCCGCGACTCTTGTGTGTATCTAAAGTGCGGAGCGGCCTCGGCGTACGCGCGACCCAGAGGTGACCCCTGCGGTGTCCCTACTGGTCCGGAGCGGGGATAACACCCTCCGCAGGCAACGCTCATTAATCATCCCATTCAAACACACAAAACACAATCCATCCTCCCATCTTCTCCTCCTCCCGCTCCTCCTTCTCTCGCCTCCTCTTTCTTCGCCGCTCGGCAGCACCGGCACCCTGTAATGGGGTCAGCGCACCCATTTAACAGAGACAGACAGAGTAGAGAGAAAGGAAAAGTGAGCGAGGGGATGGAGAGAGGATATATACGTGGAGGTAGCGGCGGGTTGGGCAAGGGTGGAGGAGGGGGGGGCAAAAAATGAAGTAAGATTAAATAAGAAGCAACAAAGGGGGGAGGACAGCGAAGGTGGAGAATATAATAAAACGAAGCGGAAGCTGGGGAAGGAAATAATTACACAGGGAGGTGTTTGAAAGTGTGAGCAATTATCAGAAGAGAGGGAGATGTAATAGCATCAGGGTGAGAGAGCAAAGATATGGTGGTGGGGGCTCCTACATGATGTGCTGGAAAGTTGGAAATTTGAATGCGTGCTCTTTGAAAATGTGGACAGGAATCAGTGGAAAATGCCGTTAATTACGTGACTCCGAGTGTGTGATTCACTCTGATGCTGCGGGACAAGCGTGTGTGTACGTAAGCTGTCACAAACACACACACACACAGAGAGAGAGAGAGAGGGAGAGAGAGAGAGGCCCCAAAAAGCTGGCAGCGACACTCAGCCGCTCTCAGACACGCACAGGCTGTGGCGAGCAATGCCAGGGGGACGGCGGCAGAACCGGGTTCCTCCTCCTGCTGCATTATTCTCTTTGGAATGTTGTTTTTATTTCCTGGTTTCAAACTGTGCCGCACCACCCCCACCGCCACCCCCGCTGGTTATCCAGCGATGCGCAATGCACACACACACACACACACAAGCTGCAGCACTCATCGTTGTCCCGCTACCACTTTCGAGAAAACAGTCTGTGACAGATGCCCTACAACCCAAATCAGACGAAGAAGAAGAAAAAAAAAATCTGACAAAAAGTGTTGCTTTTATTGGCTTTGCGTGTCGATGAAATGTGTTGTGTTGTTGCAGGATGAAAGGAAGAGCTGAACTTGAAACACATTTTTGACTGTTGGGGGGGGGAAACGGTTTGCTGCTTTGTGCTGCAAATGCAAAGCATCGAGCGAAGCGGCAGCAAACAAACAGCATCGTGACGTTGAGTCGAGAGGAACTGCAGAGATTAAGGTGGAGAATCGGTGGACGGGAAAACGATTGGTCCACAAATCCAAAAGGCCACCTTCTTCAAATCGGACAAAATTGGTGTTAAATGTTTGTGCAGTGAAAATGTTCGTTTGTGCCGCTCTCATTTTAAAGATATAAAAATATGTTTCCTGAGGTCATGGAAGGTCATAAACCCCCATCCCTCCCATCTTCTTCAAATCAGATAAAATTGATGCTAATCAACTCGACTACGTTTGTGCTGCAAAATGTTTTGTTTGTGCTGCTTTGGCTTTAAAGATATTAATAAAAGTTTAAAGGTCAACCAGTCCCCCACCCCCACATTTTACTAAATCAAAACAACCTTTAAACTTTCATTAATATCTTCAAAGCCAAAGCAGCACAAACAATTTTTTTATTTATTTTTTTGCTGCACAAAGAAAGTCAATTTGATTCATACCAATTTTATCTGACTTGAAATAGGTTGGAGAGGCAGCAGGGGGTGGTTGACCTTTCGTGACCTCTGGAAACATTTCTCAACGTCTTTAAAATGAGAGCAGCACAAATGGAAATTTTGTAGCACAAACACTTGACAACAAATATCCGTTTGCTGGAATGACACAACAAACTTTTCTGAAGCAAGACTTGTAAACTGATGTCCGCAGAAAAGTCACGGCTTTTTCTACATCGTCGAGTGGAAGAAGAAGAAGAAGAAGAGGAAGAAGAAAAACCTGGTTCTTCTTGCTTCAGACTTGCCTAGCAACTCCTTCTAAAACTCAACACCTGATCCTGCGATTCTTTGTTTAAACCGTGAGCTTCGGTGTGGCATTGGAGAAAGCGAAGAGAGAGAGAGAGAGAGAGAGAAAAAACCGGAGATGCGGTGTTAGGTGGAAGGGACAGATGCATGTCGGTGCACTGATAACAGTTTGAAATTATTATGGCTTGGCCTGCTGATTTGGCCTGCTTATCGACACAGAGAGCAGCTGGAGCGGAAGCAGAGGCTGTGACACACAGCTCACAGCAGCAACAGAAGTAGCCTATTTTAAAACCTTTTGCGCAGCACCTGCTTTACAAGGTTTTATCAGTGGAACCTGCTTTCACAGGGTTGCACTGTACATCAGTCCAATATTTGATATCCCTCCACCCAGATTAAATACCACCTTTTTGTTTAAAAAAAAAAAACAAACAAAAAACTACATACAGCCAAATCTGAAAATGATAGATTCCACCCCTCATTGTGAACGTCTGAGGAAAAAAAGAATAGAGCTCCAACTTAAAAAAGTTACATGTAAACAACTTTAAAGACTTTATATATACGCTCGAATAAACTTGTAGCAAATTAACTCTATCTTTGAATCACCTGTTTTCTTTTCCCTGCGCAGCGGCCATTGGGCCAAAGACTGATCGTCACCATGGATGTTGATGCATTTTGTAAAGTCGGAATAACTGAAACTCAGACATGTGAACGTTTCTGTCGGTGCCCGTGGCGAAGACGTCTTCAAGAGCCCATAAATAAATTGACTTTTTACTGTCGTAGCTCCATGACAAAGTGAGACATGTAGAAAATGAAACCTTTAGAAAACCTCTAGGTTAGGAAATAATTGTTCACTACCGGCGAGACTGGAGCGAAGCGGAGAAGGAAATGTGTGGGAGAGCACCTCTTCCTGTACCTGTGTAATCTGCTGGACTCCACCAGAAACCCATGTTTCAACAGGGTGATTATTCAAAACACACACAAAATTGGTTCAGCAGACGGTAAATCAGTCTTCTATGACCGTTTCAGTTCACTCATGAGGTGAGTTCAAAAGGAAGAGAGAATAAGAGAGGGCCAGAAACTCTGGAAGCTCTAGATCTAGACTGCAGAATGAAAGGTTATCCTCTCTGTATGCACCAAGTCTAGGTGCTGTCCCATTGGCACAAGTTGTACAGAGAATAAACCGTATTTATCATGTTTCATTGGGGCAACATTGACCACAACTGGAGGTTCACTAAGTTGTCTGTGTTTTTCTCTTAAAGGAAGAAAGATCTCCTCATAAAATCCACATTAAGGCGAACACAAAGCTACACAAAGTATAAAAATGGAGCAATGTTTTCACCGTCTCTTTCTCAATAAAAACTTGTTCTAGTTTCGAAGGAGAAAGGTGAGTGAATTGTTTTCTTTCTTTCTTCCTTGTTAAAAGTTTCTTCTGTTATATTGTTAGCATCATAACTGTCAGCTGCAGTTTAACGTAACGCTCGCTCCGCTCACAGAGCCTCGCTGTTGTAGTTTGGACAAAATGTTTTGTTTTTTTTTAAATATAAAATACGAAGGATTTTTAATCATCACTCGATGAGACCGGCATTAGAAGATTTAAGTTAATCTCTTTGATCCTGACGCGTTTCTTATCTATCAAAGAGTGTGATTTTCAAACTAATGAAAAATGAGTTAAGCTTTACTTTTCTTTCTGTTTCCAAAAATTTGCTCAAACTAGTTTCAATTTTCTTTTTTTTTCTAATTACAACTCTGTGTTGCCTCTTTCAGTCATTATAACGCTTCAACCAAGTGATGGCGTCACCATTTCTAATCATTTCTTCCCTCTTCATCCGCCAGGGACCCCTGACCATTCAAACATGGCTGACCTACTTCCAGTCACAATGCTACCATACTCCTCACGTCTTTCCCCCTACACACATAAGAAGTTTCTGCACATCAACAATCAGTTTCAGCCTTACGGTGGCGAAGCGCCCCATCAGGATTGTTTTCAGTTCATCGTCAGCACTAAAACGTGAAGGTCAGGTTGTTTTCTGTGCATCCTGTCTTAGATCCTCACCTCCTCCTCCTCCTCAGGATCATGAAATGCAGCGACAGGATGATAGCTACGCCCAATAACTTTATTCCGTGTTTGCTGTCTCACCCCTGTAAACGCTCATCTTATCTGACCACGGCGCTGAAATCATCGGCATGGAGCTTGTGGATATCTCCTTTCAGTCGCTTGATGAGATCCTTGATTGCCATCAAAGCCCTGTTGAGACATCCAGACTCCCTGGTTCCCAACATATCGACACCATCATAATAAAACACCACTATCCCATTACCAAAGTCTTTCTCGACGCTTGGGGAGCTCTCGCAGTTAAAAGCAAATGATGATGATGCCTGAGTTCCTGATGCACCCCAGAGGATCCCTTCAAGGCCTTGCATTGATCAGCCAGGTCCTGGTTGATTTTTCAATGCTTCAGTGTGAAAGAAGTCTCGCACGTGTTCCTTTTTTCTGGTAGTAATTAGCGGATATCTAAAATTCAGTGTAATGTCTGTTTTATAAATATTTAAAAGCCCATGAGGTTTCTATTAAGATTCATCTATCCTCTGTTTATAGATTTCTCCGGACTGCCTGAGAATCGCAATGATGTTGTGTCCTTCAGAAGACGAACAATTGAAGACGAAGAACAAAAAAGGATTTCTCATTATTTCCGAAATAAGATCAGGCACGATGAAGTGAAACATTCAATCCTAATCCAATCCTCGCGGAGGAGCCGAAGTGATTCCATCTTTTCCCGGTGTTTTGAGTCGGCCAAAGATAGCGTTACAGGCGGCCAGAACTGGCATCCATCTTCTCAGCGGAGAATAAGTGTATTTCCCAAAAGGTCCTTTGTTTTTCAGCGGGCCAAAGAGAAGATCACGGCTGCTTCTTGTAATGGTAGTGATTTCCCCCAACCGAGTGCAGAGAGGTCTGGGCAGCTGGTGTCGAAACAGAGAGCTCTGTCTGCCAGAGACGAGGAAGCTAATTTATATAAGAATGGGATGGAGATTAAGACCTCTGAGGGTATTATGGATTTGGGGAATTAAGCATAATGGATTTCATGTCGGGCTTTCTTTTACGAGTCTCCCGTTGGAGAGAGGTACCAAGTCTTGTTGAGCGAGAGAGCAGATCTGATTCATTTTACGACTGCAGCACTGGCATCGAGTGCAACGCAATGTACACCCACACATAAACACGCATTCATTCGCTACGGCCACATTCATTCAACCAACAGCAGCCCATAATGAAATATGGCTCATAAAGTGCTTGAATTAAAATGCCTTTTGTCATCCCCGAGCGCATATTTATGAGATAAGTTTTTTTTTTTTTTTTTTTTTTTTCGCACTTCAGCTTTTAAAATTCCCAAAACCACAAACAAACCCGCTGCAGGATGTGGCAAATGTGTTATGTGAGACACAAAAGCAGTGGCATCAAGCAGTCTAAATATTGGCACCAACGTTAATATTTCCCCAGCCGACTTTTAAAATACTGCGAACGGACGGATTAAACACAGCTCAATCATCAGAGAAAAGGAAAAAAAAACAAAAACGCTGATTTCATAATATTAATAGCCTCAATAGTCAATAAGGAAATAAATTAACTGCAGGTTAACTGAAATGCAGGACTAGCATATTAACAAGTAAACTTTGAATGCTTCAATTAATTATTGCTTTCGGTTATATTAAAATTACAGCGACACATATTGATGCATATTAATGAATGTTCTGAGGTTCCACCTCGCTTCATCTCACACACCAAAATCCTGAATAAAGAAAAACATCCCATATATTTATGGTCTAATTAAACTCTTAAGTTTGTTT
The DNA here is from genome assembly GCF_000485575.1 of Poecilia formosa. Taxonomy (NCBI): domain Eukaryota; kingdom Metazoa; phylum Chordata; class Actinopteri; order Cyprinodontiformes; family Poeciliidae; genus Poecilia; species Poecilia formosa. The sequence goes on from NW_006800415.1 coordinate 116,814, forward strand.
TTATTTTATTTTTTAGTTTTTAGTTTTTGCTTGAATTTTCTTTGAGGTTTAAAACCACTTTGATTTCTCTTTTTTTTCCTTTTTTTTTTTTTTTGGCCTCTGGGGGTTTCAGGCTAACATCCACATCTATTACACTGACATGCAGAGTAACTGCCTGCAGGGCTCGTTTGGGTTTGACAATTTGTGCTTCGTGGCCGACACATTTCTCAATACACCTGCAATGATATGATACGAGAAAAAATGGGAATACAAATGTCTGAAAACCACAAAGACCACACGCCGATTGTTCGACTTCGGATGAAGTACGATGGAACCTTTAGCCACTAAACTTTCTGGTTTAGAGCTTCCTCTCAAAGCTGGAGTAGGATCTACTTCTCACTTCCAAAGCCATCGCATCGTTTTTACAGGAATATGCACACAGCTGTTGAAATTGAAAAATATATTAGAGTGGTAAATTCGTAACTCAGTAACTTTAAAACACAGTTTGGGGTTCATAATTTACTCTTTAGCAACAGTTTAGATGTTTTTGGTGGTTTTGTGCATGAGAATAGCTTTTGAATTAGCCAAACAACCAATACACATAAACCATTCAAACCTTGAATACACAAATCAAATATGAGATGCTGAGCTTGATCTCCTAGTTCCAGAGAAATGAACTAATGTTATCTGGAAACATTTCCTGCTCCCAACTCTGTGTGAACAGTTTGTGGACGACCACTTCCCGTTCCAACATGATAAAACAAACAACGCATAGAGAAAGGTCCACAGAGATACGGACAAAGAAGAAGAAATTCCCTACAGGATTTCATGAACCAACATAAATTTGTCTTCCATTTTAAATAGCTCAGATTTTATAGACATAAACATTTAAAAGACTATACATCCGTCACTAGCGCAACTGGTTATCTTCCAATCATCCCGTATCCATTTCCGACATGAATTTATTGACTGTTAGGTCTTTAAAAATGCATTTATGAATCCGATGTCTTCTTAACTACCGCTGGATGAGGGCGTCGCACCTCTTCCCAGAGTCTACTGCGACAATACGATGAATAGGTTGACCAAACCGCAGTGTTATTGCTGCTCTACTCCCATGAATGCCTTTGAGTCATCTGAGTTCCCACTGCGCGGATTTCAGTTTATGTATTCAAGGATGAGAGGATTAAAGTGTTTGCCAATGAATGGATGAGTTGAGGGCATTACAGTGCGCTTTGAATATGCAAGCTCTGCTTAACTATATTTGCTGTCACCTACTTTGCTGTCAAACTAGGAAAATAAATGCAAAGTACCAACTCAAGAGAAAGTAACTTTGGACCCAGAGGGATAAAACAGAGACTTTGTGGCCTTGCTTTGATGAAAACGTTGTTCCTCATTTGTTAAATCTCGCCATGCTGTAAAAATAAAAGTGGAATTTTTTTTTATTCTGCCTCTGCTCTTATTAGCTCTGCATCATGAGGATTCCTCCGACGCAAGTATTTTATTTTTAATTGATAAAGAAATACGAATGTAAAAACTCTGCACTGTGGTTGCGAGAATTGAAATGCTCGATGCCACAACTGCATTGGGGAAAGAAAGATTTACAGGCCCTGTTCCTGAATCTTGCCCAGCACTGGGGGTTAATAAATCTCTGTTACGGCCCTGCGCCCAGACACATGAAGGTAGCCGTGCTCCCCAGTTTAAAGCGGCACTTGGAGGGAGAGGGAGATATTCTGAGTTATCTTTGTAAACGGGCGCCTTCCCCTGGCTCGCGCTCCGCTCTCAGCTTCCCTGCCAGATAAACATGTTGTTCCAAACACTGGTTCTACACACGGCGTCGGGCGGAGATTAAGACCGACTTAAGTTTATCATAAATGAATTGCAAAGTCGACAGTTGTGTGGCCCACTGCCTCTCAGTTCTAAAGCCACCAGCTGTGGTATTTCGGAGGTGACGGGAGCCGCGCTAAAGGAGCCACGAGGCATTCCAGTGCTGAGGTGGGCTGTAATCCTCTGCTCCTGGCTCGCTCCCGACTGAGAAGAAAGCAGCGGGGAGACACATTTTCAAATCAGAATTTATGGTGCCCTCGGTGCCGCCTCGAAGCTGTTTCAGGGAGATGGTGATGCTCGGGGTACGTAGGGAGGTTTTCCACACATCTCAATCTGGCATGAGAAGGCATGCAGTCTGAAGACGGTGTGAGCAGCTCTAGTGTCAAACTGGCCTTCTTTAATTATTAATCCGCGTGTTTATGTAGACGGCGCAAACCCACCAAGATGGAGGCATCAGGAAGAGACTCCAAAGTTTAGGTGGGAGAATGTGTTTATAGGACCACTAATGGTTGTGCACTCACTCCTCGAAAATCTGGCGCGGCAAGAAGAAAGCCATTAGACGCTCGGCTTCCCTGAAACCATGCAGCGGTCGAGAACGTGGGCTGCTGAGAGATGAGGCTTCAAATCGAACATTTCCGCCTACGAGCAAAACGCTTCGTCTGGAGGCAAACCGAGAAGACAATCCATACAGTGAAACACGGAGGTGGCTGCATCGTGTTCTGGGATCTGCTTTTTTTTTTTTTTTTTTTTTTTTTTCAGAGACAAGGAAGCTGGTCATAGTTGGTTGGTAAATGAATAGATCTGAAGTCTGGAAGACAAACTGTTATAGACTTTAAGAAAAGAAATAAATCTGAGACCGAGGACGAGGTTTGTGTTCCAGCGCTTAAGAACAGTGGTGTAGATCAAAAGCATGTTGACCCAGTCAAAGTCAAGATCCAAATTCAATTGGGAGTGTTTGGGTAGATTAAAATTAGCCAGTCACAGACCACCTGTGTGAGGATTTGTTTTTTTTTTCTGTTTATTTGGTTGTCTCCAGCTGTCCCTCGTTTCCCTGATTACCTTCCCTGTGTATTTAATCTGTGTTTCCTCCTTGTCCAAGTTGTCAGTGTTTTCACCAGTGCTACCTGGATTTCTGTTTTTCTGTCAGACTTTTGATTAAATCATCTTTTTTTTTCACTCCACAACCTGGGTCCTCCGCATTCATCCTCACCACCGACTACCGCACTTCATGTCAGCCTGATCCAACAAGGCCAAGATTGAGGCTATTTTGCAGAAGAATGGGGAAAAGAAAATCAGTCTCCACATGTGTAAAGTTGGCAAAGACATTCCCTGAAAGACTTGGCGGTCATAATTGCAACAAAATCGGTTTTTCCAATATATTGGCTCCGGAGGGCTGAATACAAAATGTACTCTAAATGTCATAACAGACACAAGAAGCAGAAAGACGTACGATTGTTGGTCAAAAGATTTGACCTTTCCAGCTTACAGGAAAACATAATGTGTTGCAAAGTATTAAATACATTGCCGTCCTCTAGATTGTTTTAGTTCAAAGATCGTTTAGGGTTCATGAAGCATGTTTATGTTTTAGTGGTGTCACCATTTCCTGGTTTGGGGAAGGAATCCTGAAATGTTTGGAGCAGAAAACTCACGACGGTTTGGATTTAAAAAACCACCTGCAGAGAGGGTGTTTTCATGTTTTTTTCTGTCTGTCACAAAAACACATAAAAACCTTAAGACATATAGACATGTGCAAGAACACATCAACAGAACCTTCTTCATCACGGCGCATGTAAAAAGCTCATGCGACGTTTTCCCAGCGTCAACCAGGCTCGTCCCTGCCATCTTAGTGTCTTCACCCAGCTTACTGCGGCAGTAGACTGACAAGGTAACAGACACATATCAGCTTACTATAATAACACCTAACCAACACGCCAAGTCATCTGCCATTTTGACTCCATAAATAACTATTGTCGTGCTGCTCTCGCAAAGGCTCCCAAATCTCCATCTTTTGACTGGAACCGTTTGGCGGTTCCAGTCAAAGCTCGAGCTCCCACGTCAAGCTCGAGCTCCCACTCTTGGCACAGATCACGCGGGGTGACGTCGCGTGTCTTGAGAGCGGAGACGACACACACACACACACACACGCTGACTCCATTCACACACTCCCCATTGAACGAATAAAGTCCTCCAGCAGCCTTAAGCCTGGAATCACCCGCTTGCTGATCTCTCGCACCTTCTTTTCATCTCCTCCCATCCGCTCCTAAATCTCCCCTCTGTCCTCTTTAGGTCCTCTCTCCCTCCCCGCACCTTCTCATCTTGCTCGACTGGAGTCTCTCTTTTAATGCACTTCAAGTCTCTTTGCTCTCAAGCTAAATATTTCCCATGCTGATGTAGTCCATTGAGAGCCAGTGATTGTCTCTCTCTCTCTCTCTCTCTCTCTCTCTCTGTGTGTGTGTGTGTGTGTGTGCGTGTGTGTGTGTGTATGTGTGAAAGCAGGAAAAAAAAGAGGAGCAGGGCAGATCACTGCAATGCAGAGCAACATTACACAGCAGCGTTGCTCAGCGAGCCTGTTGTGTGTACAGTTTGTGTACATATTTAGCCGGACTTTGTTTGCTCTCGAACTTTTGTGTTTGCACGTGGGGGGAAGCGTGCGTGCGTGCGTGCGTCCGTCCGTTTACGCCGTTAACGCGTCGCCCTGTGTGTATTTGTGAAGGATGACCGGGCTCAGCCGCAACTATTTGTCATGGCCGAACACCAAAGCCTCTGCAAGCTATGCACCATGACTTTTAAACAGATCTCTTTTCACTCACATCAAACCATGCCCGACTGTGCATTTCTTTTTTTCTTTTTTTTTTTTTCTTTTTTTTAAATATGCCGGCATGTTAATGCCTGAGAGACGAGAATATGGGTTTTTATGCCTTCACATAAACGCTCAGGAGGGATCCGCCCGGCTAGATCCATCATGCGAAACGCCATTGTTCTAATCAGGCTAATTGTCCCGATCCTCGACACGTTCCTGCCGTCTCCACTTAACTGACGCCGCAGCCTCTCTTATTTTATTTATTTCTTTCCAGAGGAATAAACGACACGACGGTGGAGAAAGAGCGAGAGGCAATCTGAGCCGCAGAGGCCCACCGGCGTTTGAAGCCTAAAGACTCTTTCATCCTTGACTCTGGGAAATGAATGATTTCTTTTTTTCTCCTTCTTCTTCTTCTCCACACAGCGATGGGACAGTTCTGACAGGACACAAACACATGAACCATGGCAAAGCAGTTAGCCTGGCAAAACACGCATGCATTATACAATACGAAATAAGAATGATTAAAGAAAAATGGGGATAGTGAAGAAAACATCCACCTCGCTGGAGTCGGTCCAGGGAGAGAAAGTACTGTAAAAATTAGATGCCACGGGCGAGGAAGTGAGACGGGAAGCTTTAAACGTGAGGGTAGAGGGGGAAGAAATAGTGTGAAAAGGATGGAAAACGATGCTTTAATTAGTCGTTTGTTGCTTTAACTGGCATTTAGTTTTAACTGCGCTTCTTTTGTCTGAGGATACAATGGGGCTGATGTGGTATGAGTGAACTGCACAGTTTAGAGGATTAAGGCTGGACTGAGGCTCACAAACGGGAGACTGCACAAACTTCACACACTCTCCTTAAACACACACCTACAAAGAAACACCAACCCGCCCCTTTAATGCACACATACACACACACAGAGTCCCCAGTGTGTGTTACACACACACCCACTTGGGGATTATCTGTGCAACAGAGTTCTGAACACTGAGAGTGAGGAGGAGGTGTCTGAAGAGCCCAAAGAAACACACACACACACACTCTCTCTCTCTCACACACACACACACACACACACACATATTTTCAGTGGGTGCTGCTACCTGTGTGCTGGGCAGCATATAGAGCAGCATCTCTCTGTGTCCGCCCTGTGAGGCTAAGATGACAGCCGGAGCGTTGAGAGAGAGAGAGAGAGAGAGAGAGAGAAGGGGAAATAGAGGAGAGGGGAAAGAACAAAAGCAAAAGGTGAGGCGGAGAGCGGCAGAATAAAGAGGCGAGGAAATGGGGAGAGCGAGGGAGGGGAGCGAATCAGACGGAGAGATGAAAGAAGAGGGGAGACCATTGCGCGAGACGCGCAGGCTGGGGAAGGGGATGGTGCAACGTGCAACCTTGGCCCCGGGGCCAGCGGCCTTACATGTCCTCATTTCACAAATAGATTGTATTGATTTCATACAGTTAATGTGGAAGATTGCCTCTATTAGCTTCTTTCCCCAGCCTTCAATGTGTGAGGAACGCTGCAGGCCATCAGCTTCGCCCGGCTTTCATCTGATCTCTCCAGCACTCTGCACGGACAAGCTCAGCGCACCTCTGGCCGCTTTGTTCATGCGCTATTAAGAAAAGGAACATTCTGGATTTTTCCAAGTGAATATTTTAAAACGTGTAAAGCAGTGGACCGCTTTCATGTCCTCCTCATTTGGTATCAATCCAAGAAAGTTAGTCCTGGAGGCTAAAGCTTGCGGCTAGTCCTGAAGGGGCCCAGACCCAAAGCAGAGTCACCAGCTGCTTGTTGTTTAATTGCTTGATTTGTGGTTGCGTTTATTTCAAAAACTGTTTTGTGTTTGGCTTTGCAGTTTGAAGGATTTCTACTGATAATGTAAATATGTTCATGATATAATGCATTAGCTGTTTTTTTGTTCTTGTTCCCGGTAATGGCCTAACCACAGAGTATTGTTAAAATTTTGAGGCTGTTTTCATTCAGGAAGAGTGAAAACAGATATTGAAGATGGTACATGTACCAGAAGATGAGTATTTTTTTTATTTTGGTAAAGAAATACAAGCAGACAACAAATCTTTTGTTTCGTTGCTTTTTTAAATTGTGAAAATAAGTTTCACGGAGACCATCCCGCCACTTTGGATGAATAAAAGATGAATTAAGATGCAATTATTTTCATTTTTATATCTAATAACTAAAATGGCAGAACATTTCTGAAAGATGGGTTGCTTGAACACTTTTTTTTTTATTTTATTTCTCTAAGCTGTTATAGGGGTTTAAAGTAAACTGAGGGACAAAAACTCAGCTGTAGCTGTCTTAACATTTATCTAACACATAGGATCTTGGAGATAATTGAAATCTATTGTTGCTTTGAGGTGCAAACCTTTGATTAAGATTAAAGATCAGCTAATAGTCACATTTTGCTAACATATTTCTTCTGTCTTTAAACACCTTCCATCTAAAAAATATAGTAAATACTATTTTGAGTATTTTAACCATCATCAAATGTGGTTATTTACAAAAGAGATGATGATTTTGTTGATAATTATGCAGGAAATGGAGGTTGGAGGCTGTACACCAACATAAATCTTCCTGAGTGAAAACAGATATCGAAGAAGGTACATTAAAAGTGTTTCCAATGACAAATCTAATATTTGTTTTGTATTAGATGTTTAAACTTTAAATTTGAGTTTTACAGTAACTTTGTATTTTCCATTATGTGGGTCCCTTGACCTGAAATGATTTACAAGTTCACCAAGCAGTTTCCAATATGGCTGCCACATACATGAAACATAGCGGAAGTCAAAAGTACAGACTATTTTAGCCTTTCCTATTGGCTGCATTTCCCTAAACCAGTGAAAACAAAGAGTATGTTTGGACACAGGATTTAGAGAAATATGTTACTGACTTGAATTGAAATTAGCAGTTAGCAACAAAACACAGATAAACCTACCAACTCCACCCTAATCCTTGATTTGCAACAAAATGAAGACGCCAAGAAAGTTACCCGCAAAATTATGAACTATCCCTTTAAGGGAATGAAGATGGAGAGCGTGAAAGTGCATGTTATTTGGGTCAGGCTGTGTGTAAGTGTGTGTGAATCTGTCACACAATAGTTGCCAGGGAAAGTCTCTTTTTTTCTTTTTTTTAATGTAGCACCCTTTATTGTACTTCGTGGGTCGGCGGTAAGAAGGCTGAACCAGATGCAGAATCATCCTATACATTAATATAACATGATCCCTTACAGGAGAGCTTCAACACGCAAAAACTAAGAATAAATATATTCACAACTGCCTCTACTATTGTTTGGAGATGAAAGCATAAAAAGTATCTCCATAAAAGATATTAACCAGTAGTTGATAGAAGTGTCTTTTTTTTTTGAACAACAGAAAAAAAATGCCTCTACACCCCCTTTTTTTTTTTTTTTTTTGTCCTTTGTCTTTGTTGTCATTCAATATTTCCTCTGAGAAATACTTCAAAGAAAAAGAATACAATAACCTCTGTGCCTTTGTCGGGTGGAATAAAACATGAAGCAGAGGTCCTTGTGGCCCGGCTAAGTCTGAGAGATAAAGAAATCCAAAATGCATCCATTGGCTCGGTGTTCTTCTGTGGTCCTGCCTTCCTCGCTTTTGTTTCCCATTAAAACGATAGTAACAATAACAAGAACTTCCAAAATCTTTCCAGAATCTCGCTCTGCGACAATCCCGAATTAGTCCCCGTCATAGCCCTGTAAAGAAATCCAGATAAGCAAACTAAGTTTGACCGGATGAGATGAAGAAAAATCAACAGAACTGCATACAAACAACTCCGATATTGACTGGGTAGGTTATTATTTTTGGCTCATCCAGGGAATGCAATTACTCTTCAGGTCCTCGATTAGTCTCAGTTGTCCATCAGCGTCCCGTCCGTTGGTAGTCAAACCTCTTTGTTTAGATAAATAGATCTGTATTTATAGAAAAATAAGCATTGACCATACTGCTGGCTGTTCATTGCTAAGGCACTTGGCTATATACGGTTATTTCTCTTCTTCTTCTTCTTGGGTTGTCTCGGCCGCTCCTCTGTCTCAACGTGCACGCCCAGCTCGCTCCAGGCCTTCAGGCTGTCGAGGTTCATGACTCTTGTTTTTGATGTTAAGAGCTGTGTTTTTTTTTTGTTTTTTTCACCTCCACGCAGGTCCTTTGAGAGTGATATTATGAGCATTAACGCCCACAGCCGTGCTGCAGCCTGCTAATTGTGGCGTTTGGTGGAAAAACGAAGCCTTTTTATCGCATTGTAGGACTGTGGAGGGAAAATGAAAAGCAGCAGTATCTGCAGCTGAAGTTTTGCCCAGAGGCAGAGATCCTGGTTCAGCTAATCCTTGCCAAATACCAACCCATGTGCCAGCAGTGGGGGGGGGAAAATACAAAACCTGACCTCAGGTCCTGGAATAAAACACGGCGCTGTAGGGTAGTCCCACTCCCCCACAGGCTCCTCTGAAAACCAACCTCTGTACAGAAGGAGTCAGTGTTACTGGGTGATTCATCAGCAGAAAGGGAGATGATGAGCAGACAAGAGAAAAAAATGGTAGCAGGAAGGAGGGAGGAGAGGGATTAAAGGGAGGAGGAGTGTTAAAACTGATAGGACCGGTCCAGAACTTCCATGTAGTCTGGTTTGGTCCTCAGTCTGGGTCTCTGCTCTCCATCTCCCTGCTCACTCTGGCCGCCGTGGCCACCTCCGGCTGAGGAGCTGGCAGTGGTGACCACGAGTGTCTGGTCAGGTCTCACTTCCTGTTTGGAGTCCTGGGTGCGGGGGTAGCAGGGCGGGGGCCTCCCGTACCTGTCGGGCAGATCTCTGAACTCAGGGGTGGGGAGTTGGAAGAGACAGTCCACAAGCTCCACCTTAGGAGTGGGACCCTGGCTGTCGATGACCGTGGGGCACAGGATGCCATTCCCGTGGAGGCCAGCAAGCGCACCCATTGCCCCTGTGATGGTGTTGATGGGGGATGAAGACACCTCCAGGGTCCACTCCTTTTCCTTCTCCGGCGTAGGGCAGTATCCTCCCTTGCACTCCTTCGAAGCCGCAAACGCCTGCTGCTGCTGCTGCTGCGCCTGCTGCTGCTGCTGCAGCTGCTGGTTCACATCCACGTCCTGTTGGTCTTTGAACATCGGGTTGCTACACATGTGTGAGGCGGCGGGGTCGGCTCCTTTCGCTGCCGCCTCTCGGGGCAAGATGGTGTCGTAGACGTGGTTGTGTTCGGCCAGAGGCAAGGGGGGCTTTTCAGGCAGGTCGTGGTGAAGGTGGTGGTGGTGGTGGTGGTGCGTCTGCTCCGTGAAGATCCCGCACTCCATTTGTATGCCGGCCAAGTCTACCTCTCCCTGGCGACGGAACGGCAGCTTTTCCCTAACCCTCAGGGCGTAGGCGATTAGTGCCGCCGCTGCGAAGAAAGCGGAGACGAACAACACCAGCAGGCTGAGCACCAACACCGACAGAGGGATCGAATCTATCCACGGAGGGGCGAGGGGTCCCAGCCCAGGCGTAGGGTACACGGATACATTTCCTCCTGCATCTGTGGAGTTTGCCATCTGCTCCTCCAGCTCACGGGCCTCCTGGGGCTCCAGCTCAGGACAGAGCAGCTCCATGGACAGGGAGCGCAGGGCCACGCCTTGAGTCTTTTCGGGCGACTTGCAGACCGCCTCCCCCATAAGAATCATAGTGCTGAGCCCCTCGAGCCAACGCTTCAGCGCAGCCGCTTCACAGTTGCACTCCCATGGGTTCTGCTGCAGGTCCACCTGGAGAAATACATCACACCACAGCACACTGTCATTGCATAATAGTGGGATAATTACTGATCTGCCATGCAACGCGGATTCATGAATCATTCTGTTAACTGTTCACAAAAATAACTAATTTTGCAGTAGCCCTTGCGATGTATATTATTCATTTAAAAACATCTCCAAATAAGCTGAGTGCAGGCATTACTGAGGCGACAAGGAAGAATGATGTTTATTAAATTTGTCTCGTGGTATTAACGTAACATGGAGCCTTGCAAAAGTACCCACACCCCTTGAATCATTCACATGCGTCAAGAGTATTTTGTTGGGGTTTTATGAGGTGAACCAACACAAAGTCGAAGTTGGAAACCCAGTGCAGAAGTTTTCTTCTTCTTCTTTTACGAAATCAAATATTTTGCATTCATCTCCTTTGTCAATGCTTTGTAGAAACATCTTTTAGTTGCTGCTTCAAGTTTTTTAGGGTACACACCAGCATCTGACAGCTAGTCTTGTTTCAGATTGTCAATTGGTTCGACTTTAAATACTTCTAAAGGCTGTCTGTTGCTATGCATGTTTGAATGGCAGAGGGCAGTGTTTAGTTTTGAACCCGCTTGTGAAGGCTCTCAAAACAGATTCCTGCTATGCTCCAGCTGGTTATGGACAACCCAGGGTTTACATAAGTACTTTCTCAAAAAAACAACTCCCAGGCAGGCGAACATGCGGGAGTATCGCAGCGCCGAGTCCTTAACAACAGGCAGGATGTGATGCAACTCTCCCCTGTGCCATAATCCAATAGGTATGCCCACAAATCCATTTTCTGCCTCCCAGTTATTGACTGCAGGTCCTAAAACAAACTCAAATATTCTCTTTGAAACACTTTGAAAAAGCTAAAGCAGATTATGCACAAAGGGAATCACATCATGTTGTATTGTCTGCAGGACTGATCTGTTCCGAGTCTTTAGCAGCGACACTGGCAGTGAAAGCAGATATTCTCTCTGTCGCACTTCCAAGGCGCTCGCGCAAATGTTGTCATGCTAATTTGGTTAGGCCATCTCCTTGGCTTGCAGAGATAGATGGATGATTTTAATTTTTTTTTTTTTTTTTAAAGAAGGAGATGATTCAGCATTTCTGTTGCGGGAGCCGCTCCTTTCCCGGTCGTCTCGCGCTCAACAGCCGGATGCTTTTTTTGTTTTTTTTTCCCTTCCTTTATTGGCGTCAGTCCACTGTGGGCTTTCACAATCATAGCTAGAACTGATGGGTGACTAGAAACAACGCACAGCTGCAGTTCTAAATTAGTTTCAACACTCCTGCTAAATCCAAATTTTCATGCAAAAAATAATATTTTCCAGTGTCTGCATTCTTGCAAGACGCGATTTAGCATGAAGGAGCCAAATGACACAGAAATATGTGGCCAAACTGTCAGCTTAGTTTTTTTTTTTCTTCCCTTTCCTTCATAACTTTCACGGTGATGATCGTACATCTGTCTGAAATTCTCGAAGCATTTTATTGCACGCTTTCATTCAAATCCCTTAAACTCTGTCACTCCGTCTATCATTTGAGCATCTGTCCGACGTAACCAGGAGTGTTTACAGTTTACAAGCCTGGTCACCAAGTGTGCGATTTGCTGTCAAATTGTCAATCAAAGCACTACTTTGGTAAGAAATTACAGACCCTTGCTTACCCCCGACAGGTGTTACTATTATGTCAGCCCATGCTGTGTGCTTTTGTGAAAATGGAGGCCTGTGGTTTAGTACTTGAAAGAAATGCCTTTTAAAAACAGTCTAAAGCATTTCGTTACCAACCAGAGCTACTGCAACGTGCTACACTTACATGCTGCATATGGGTTATGACTTTATCATTCATTTTTAAACTTATGGATCTGACATTGATAGTCATTGTCAGTAAGCTGATATTTGGTTTGTTAATTGATCTGGGCGCTAAGCAACAGGTTTCATTCTTCCAATAACCAAAATCTGGATTCTGAACAAAAGACCCAAGTTCAATAATACATTTTTCCATCCAGAAGTCCAATAGCAATCGTCGCTCTCTGTCCATCACTTCTCTGTGTGTCGTCTCATGCACACAATACCAGGATTCAAAGTCAGGAAAGGGTACACACACGTCAGGAAAGGTACACACACGTCAGGAAAGGGTACACACACGTCTGCGTTTCAGTCGAAGGAACTATTTTTATTCCTGATTTGCTGTTTTTGAATAAAACCCAAGAAAGCCAAGAAGATATAATACGTATTTTTAACAACAGGTACAATGAAGCCCAACATATTCAGCCTGAAATGAAGGATTCCATTTATTTGCTGTTCTGGGCTCCCTCATTAACATAAAGATCAAAGATCAAGCAATTATTGTCCAAGATTTATTAGAGAGCTATAAAAATTCCCACCAGGGGAGAAATTCAAAATGTTCCCAGTAAGTCCCGTGTCTTCTAATTGATCTCTTTGCTCAAACAGTGATTTTCCTTCAGTCGATAGGTTTGCTCTGGGTGGCTCCCAGAAATCAAGTCGATATGAAGCATGTGTTAGAGTTTCTGGCACAAGGATTTTAGCTGAAGTCTCTGGTGATGAGACGCCCCCTGAGCTTTAGCTTGCCAAGCCTTCACTCTTCTGATGAATGTCTTCCATTGTTTTATGAATAATAAGACTCGGAGTGAGCCTGAAGAGAGCGAGTTTGACAAACAATCAGAAGTGTTGGAAGAAATGTCTTTATGGGAAATATTTATTCTGTAGATGATATGTCTAGCAAATTCAATCACTGTGAATATACAATTTCAATCACTTGTAGAACATCTTTAGCAGCCTTAATTTAATAACACTTTCATTTATTGTTCTCTCGCGTTGCTGTTGGTGAGGACATTTTGGCCAGTTCTTCTTTAATGGTGTGTATAAATGCACAACTCATGAAAACTCCCATTAAACTTTGACTGAACCACAGCGTACACTTTTATTTTTTCCTGTTTCTGCTATTCTGTTGTAGATATAAGCTGCAGTCTTTGGGCTCATCTACTTGCTTGAGCCCAGCTTAAGCTGCCACACAGATGTTTGGCTGTAAAACACTCGATAGACACATCAGATCAAACAGTGCTTGCACACATTTATTCAGTTTATTTTCCTTTAATCCCACTTAAAGGTTTCAGATAAGCAGCTTTTAATATCAGACTGCTTGATTACACTCAAAATGCGGTTTTCAAGCGATGACTTGGTTTAGGAAAAAGCCATGCAGACAAACTGACCACATTCTTTGAAGGCCGAGTTTAATTTCACCAGCCACACACAGGCCTCATTAACGTCTGTCTTATAAAATCAAGAAATCCCTTAAAGAGATCCTGTCTGACATAAAGTGGGTTACAAAAGCGCAAAATGTAAAATATCTACAGAAATGTGGGAACAGATGAAAAACACTCATGGCATTTTTATTAAAGCTTCAGAGACCAGGATGAGGGTCAATATCCACAAACACAACAGCGTTTAAGCTTCGCCAGGCTACCAAAATTACTTCAAGAATCCATCAACGACTCATCCAGAAGGTCACAAAAGAGCCTGGAGCAACACTGAGTGAACTGTACTTGTCTCAATTATGTGTCCATTATTCAACAGCAGGAAGAGACAGGAAAAAAAGACACTCCTGGGTGAATTCAAAGCTGTAAGTACTGAAAAAACAACAACAGGCCGACCCACTTACGCTAAAAACCCAACTTAAAGATTAAAGAATTTTAGACTGACAGAACCGAGGGGGATTATTTCATTATTTCTTGGTCTGTTTCTTGATTATCTAGATTATTTGTCCTAATGGGTGGTAGCAGTAATCCTGCTAGCAGAAAAGTCATGTATAAAACATCCATTTATCAATTTGTGTAGCAGGACAAAGATCTGAAGAGCACTAGCTCTTGTAACCCTGAAAAGCTAAGCTAAATGTAGGTACTGGGAATGGCCCAGTCAAAGTCTGGATTTAAATCTGGTTGAGATTCTGTGGCATGCCTTTACACAGTCAGAGAAGGCTTGAAATCCCTCCAGTGGGGCTAAATTAAAACAAGTGGGCGAAAATTCATTCATAATGATGTAAAAGACTCATTACTAGTTATTCACAAACTCTTGATGGCAGTTGTTGCTGCTGAGAGTGAAACAGCCTGATATTATAAGACTAAGAAGGCAATCCACACAGGGCCAAGTTGCTTTGGACGGGATTTCCACCCCCGAATGAATAATATCATCATCTGAAAACTGCGGTTTGTTTCCTCTCAAGTTATTTTTTTCTGCTCTGAAACATTTAACGATGACTACAAAGCAAACGCAGAAGACAGCTGTAATGGCTACAAATACTTTGGCAGCGCCGTGCAAAAGACGTTGTTCCAGATATGTTGCGTTTCATTCATCGGAAACTTTTTTTTTTCTTGTGACTGTCCAGATTTTATGTGGCAAAAATATCTGCAGATGAGACACAAAGTCAAAGAGCCATATCAAATCAATGTGTTCGTTGAAAGTCTGCACTCATGCCGTTCGATTTTATGAGTTTGTGATGTTTTGGCACTTTCTAGGGAATGCTCTTTGCCGTGGCGTTGTTATCAACTTTCATGTTCGCGCTCGCTTCGCCTGTAACATGCACTTTGCGTATTTTCCCGAGCGACTTCACCGACATCCCCCAGAGGAAAGCCGTGAACTCGTTCTGTACAGCGGTTTGCAGCTTCTTGTAGATGGCGCACGGGGCGGATGTAATAGCAAAGAGCGAAAGCATCTGGTCCACCGAGGCCGCTGTTGGTAGAGAAGCAGGCGCCTGTGTCTCTGTGTGATCGCTAAACATCCCTGCAACATGCTGAGTTTGGAAAGAAGCCTCTGATCTTCCATTCTGAGGGAAAACAAATACAGACTGCAGAAGTTCACATCGGCTTGGATGCTTGGGATCGGAACGCGCAGCTAGCTGTTCGGTGGAGTAATGACATGAAGATGTGAACTCGTTCTCGCAGTTCTGGCAAAACAAACGCGATCACCACCATGTGCATATGAAGTCATTTTGATGCTAAAATAATATTATGATAATTAGTCCTACACTAATTATGTCCTGGCGTATCATCCACCCCTACACATAATTAAATACCGACGGTTATTAACAGTAAATTACTCTTATCTCAACGGTTAGAACATTCTGTCTTTATTTAACAAATGAAAAAAAAAAGAAAAATCATCACTGAAGTTGAAAAGGCTTTATTGGCATGTAATGTGAAATCCAAATTACCGAGTCAGACAGCCAGTGAGACTGAGACCCATCTTGTCTCTGTAAATAGCAAAGTGGTGTGGTCAAACTTCCCAGCTCATAAAAACCCATAATGACAGAAGCTTTTTTGCTGAGCAAGTCTATTTCAGTTTAAAACACCTACAGTGGTTTTGTTTTATGCTGTGCTGCGCACTTTAAAAATAAAGAAAACTGGTTCATGTTACAGAAGGATCTAACTTGTTTTCATCCGCTTTTATTGTGCTGGTGAAATTGGATACACAGGATGTGCAGCCAAATAAAAGATGGTAGCAATTGCTATGAGGATGGACTGTGTATTGATTGATGTGTCTCACCATCAGCTGCCTTATCATCCAGACATTTTCCGCCCTAATCTTATGCACAGTCATGGGGTGTGGTACATCACCAAATCATGACAATGGGAACACAGAAGACGTATAAGTCCACACATACTATTACCAAAGGACAGTCACCAACTGACTGCACAAGCATGCTTTGGACAATAGTAGGAAAGCTTAGTTCCTGTTCTGACACTAAAAAGACCAGCTGAATCTCCTTTGCTAGCTTCACTGGGCTTCGTAAGTCTGCATCTCACAAACTACAAGGTATTTTATAGAATTTTTATGTGACAAACCAACACAAAGTCTTTTTTTTTTTTGACAAATACAAATTGGAAGATTGCGTGTATATGTATCCAGTCCCATTTACTCTACTACACTAAATCCTGCAGCAGAGGTTCCACTACCAGCAGGACAACAACCTCAAATCCACAGATATAGCTACAGGGAACTGATTTAGATTAAACCATGTTTATGTGTTTGGTTTATGTGTTTAGCTTTCTAAACCACTGATGGCGCTAACCGTCAGCTAATGCTAAACGTACTAATGATTCAAACCATACAAACCAGCAGCTGTAACTTTCACAAGCCTAACAGTCTCATAAAACTCTTTTCATTTTCAAAAACAACTCACATTTCAATTTTTTAATTTGTCACATCATAACAGAGTAAAAACAGTGTTGTTTCCAGCCGCTATCAAGAAACATGCTAACAGCTAGCTTAGCCACATAATTTGATGGATCTGTAACATTTTGACTAGTAAGTTCTAGTAACTGATTCTGGCTGTTTTGGCTTACATTTATAACATTACATAAAAGTACATCCATAGTTTTGCTCATGTGTTTTCACTTAACGTTTTCATGTTGCGTTGTGTTTATCATTTTTTGCATATTCTTCATAATTCCATTTTAGTCGTTCGTGGTTAGTTTTAAGAACTCATTGCCCTCTCTTAAAAAAATCTTCATGATAGCTTTCATTTTACTATCAAGAATTAATTTCACAGTTTGCACAGCCTGCTCATTTTTACGGCATCCATAATGTGCTACTGCTAAGAACTTTGGTAATTGCCGTGCCGGTTACTGCTTACTTTATGCTGTGTTAAGAAGAGGTGTTCGCCCACACTGGGAAAGGGCCTGAAGGGTCATTTTTTCTGTAAAGATCAACTGCTGGCAGGTTTTTTTTTGTGTGTTTTTTTCTTTCTCCGGCCAGCACAAAAGAGAGAATGCACTCATCATGTGGAGACCACATCGTTGTCTCAGCCGTTGTGTCCTTGGGCGAGACACCTCACCCGTCTTGGCTGCTGGTGGTGGTCAGAGGGTCCAGTGGCCCCAGTGCATGGCTGCCTTCCACCAGTCTGCCCCAGGGCAGCTGTGGCTACCATGTAGCAGCTAACCACCATCAGTCTGTGGATGTGTAAAGCACTTCAGGGTCCTCTGGACTAGATAAAGTGCAATAAAACACAGAGTACCATTTATGTTTTATTATTCGCTGTTTAATAGGTAGTAATTGCATAGAAAGCAATGTGCTACACTTATTTTATTTGGTTGTTTTGGGTCACTTATACTCAATTAAGTTCTGAGTCATCCTTAATTAACCTTTCATTAATTTTCAAACTCAGCTTAGGGATGCTATTTATATTCATTCTCAGTAAAATTATATTTAGTTTGTCAGTTCCTCTGGACACTAAGCAAGTCATAGATATGTCATGGGAAGAAAAACAGCTTTGTTCACTTCACCAGAGTTTACCCTGAGAGAAAATTGGTTTTCAAAAATATTTTCCTAGTATCAAGGAACATCTGGGCTCTGAACAAAAGGCCATGTTCACTGGAGAGCCGCTCAATCGTAAATGTTTTCTATCGGGCACCATAATAATAGCCCTGGTTCTCTGTGCGTGATCTCAGGTGCACAATACCAAGATTTGACATCAGTAGAGGGTATAAATGTCTGCCTCTCATTCCAGGGATTGGATTTTTTTTTTTACAGATCTACTGTTACACTCTGTTAGAGTGATGGCTAAAAGGTTATCATCTGTCTGTATGGTCTCTGGGTTTTTTTTTAATACCAGTGACATCCAATCCCAACATTTCCAGGCTTTCTGAAAAGCTCAACACTTGACTTGCTTTAAATTCAGACACAATGGATATTTATTACCCTTAAACCACACACACACACACGCACGCACACACGCGCACAAAAAAAACTCAAGTTTTGACTGAGAGTGAGATTTTTAGCAGGGACATGGGCGCTGATAACACTGGTGCCAGGACATATCTGAATAATTCAGCAGTGATTATAGTGGATACCTTCCCTCTAATCAGTCAGAAAACCTCCCAAAATGCTCCACTGTCTGCCTCCGTCTCAGCTTTCCACACCGGAGCATAATTGGTTATTTCTACACATTGTGTCAGTTGCATTGAGTGTTTTTTTTTTAGACAGAATTGCTCCCCACTAAACGCCAAACCTGGCCGTGGGCAACTTTCTTGATTAATGCTGGCAATGACAAGGAAGTGTCTGCCTGAAACCCAACATGTTCTTAGCACGTACCGACAAAGACATATGTGTTCCTGGGCTGTACATATTTTTGGCCTCCTTTCAGACGCTCCTTCACGTAAGTTGATTTAAATATATATATATATATATATCCCTGTGCTTTAAGGCTCGGTTGCT
Source organism: Poecilia formosa (assembly GCF_000485575.1). NCBI lineage: Eukaryota > Metazoa > Chordata > Actinopteri > Cyprinodontiformes > Poeciliidae > Poecilia > Poecilia formosa. The sequence continues at coordinate 135,396 of NW_006800415.1, forward strand.
CTTGTACTGGCATTAATTTTCCAGTTGAGAAATCACACGCATCACAATGATTTTAATTTTCTCTTTAACGTCAGACTAATTTTTTTTAAAATCATTTTCTAACAGTGCGCTAAGGGAAATATTTTCCGTATCAGTTAAGTGGGTGTGACTGCATAATCTTGTTCTTGACGGCAGAGCTGACTCTAAGCTGTGTATGCTGCTGCTTTATCAGAATTGTACGTTTCTTTTTGTTTTTCCCCAGCAGCTGGGAGCTAAATCCCGCTTCCATCAGTGTTAGCCTTTGATTTTACAGTGCAAACGCTGGCTCAGAAACACACAGCGGCGCCCACAAAAGCCCACGCCCCGAGCTTCAAACAGCCCACTAGTAAGCCAACAGGTGATATCGCTGTCATGTTGTTCTCTGCAGCCGACGGGTAGCGCTAATATGGCTTTGTTAGGGAAATAACAACCCCGATAAATGAACAGATTCAGTTACTGTGGCAGAGATTTCCAGCTCCATAATGGCGATGCAGCTGGGTTCCATGAATACGGCCCACTGGGTGCATCCAATTTGCGAAAGCTTAAATTCTCTTGAACATAAGAGCAATGCACAATAGGCATAATGCATTTATTTGTACGTGCACGCTTCCTCCAGCAAACATTTAGAAACTGCCGCTAAACTGCCAGTCTCACCCACACAAACCCGGAATTGGGGGTTTTGGGATTTATTTATTTTTTTCCATCAAGCTAAATAAGAACAGAAATTCACAATGACATTCAGGCTAATCTACACCCACTTTACCTCATTCTGCTCTGGCTGTCTAAGAAAAGCTTACATTAAATTTGCTGAAGTCTTGGTTGAAAGGACTTAATATGTGTCCTTATCTGCGCGCTGCGTGCAGCAACCAGTCACTTAAAGGCTGTGGTTAGATGTGAGGAAAACCAAACATATGCTGTATTTTATACAGTCTATTTACTCTACGTTGCATTAATTAAAACCATGCTTAAACACTTAAAGGCTTCTGCTTTCTCCAGTCTAACTCCTGATTTATTAAGACCACTTATGCAAATGGAGTCTATTGCAATTTTCCAATTGGAATACCTGAGGCACAAACAGAGTCCCACATGCTGCAGCGGCGCTCTCAAAACAACAGATGATGGGAGAAAGCTCCAGCTGTTTCAAAGGCCAGCAGATCAGGGCCTGCCAGAAGTTTAAAAATGCAGCTGGGGCCTGTCAGCACTTGATTCATTAAGATGTAATATCGCCATTTGCAGTTTCTTTGCGGCATGTTAGACTTTTGTATTTTTGTTGTATTTGAGAGAGATTAAACACATTTTTGCGAAGTGAAACAAAGGGTCCATCGCCTCAGTTTTACACCTGACAAACAACAAAAAAGCAGAATATAACTACAGATAGACTCCTGAACTCCAATCTTTAATGTCTTTTGCTGCAATTGTATGTATTAGAACAGGGGTGCCCAAAGTCGGTCCTCGAGGGCCGGCATCCTGCACATTTTAGTTCTCTCCCTGGTAGAAGTAACAACCTTTTCAGCTTGTCAATGTTCCTCTTAGGGCTTCTAACGAGCCATCATTTGATCCAGGTACGTTAAGCCAGGGAGAGAACTAAAACTTGCAGGATGCCGGCCCTTGAGGATCCACTTTGGGCACCCCTGTATTAGAACAACACAAATTAGCATAATTAGATGAAGAATTATGCTAAAATTAGTTTAAAAAAAAAAAAGAAAAAAAGAAAAAGTATTTTTTTTTACCCCACGAGTTCATAGTTTGTGGAACCACCTTTTGCCACAGTTGCATTGATTTGCACCAGATTTGCACATCTACAGACTGAAACTTTGCTCATTCATCTTTGCAAAAACAGCCACAAATAACTGAAATCAGTTCAACTAATTCCAGACTTTCTAATGTTGTCATGATTCGATTTAAATCTGCAAGAAGATGAACTTCTTTGTGTAGTGAAAAATATTAACTCAGAGTGCTGCATCAGTACAAAGATAACATATCTTTTTTTCCTTATCATTTTTTCATATACATTGCCTGTTTTTTTAAAGACGCCCCCATAGGCTGACTGATACTTAGTTGCTTATGGTTTAACAAATTAACTTTTAAGATAAAAGGTAAACTATATAAGATTTTGTTTTCCTTCCAGGCTGCTGAAGAAAAACTCCCTCATATCATGACACTGCCATGACCATGTTTTACTGTAAGGATTGTTGTGGTAGATGCACAGTGCAGGTTTTTTTTTTTTTTACCTGACTTAGCGATTTGAAACCAGGTCAAACAGTTGAAATGTTATTTTACATAACGGCACAATTTTTTGTAAAAAGCAATTGAAACTAAAGCATTTCCTCACCATCATGCCTGCATTTTATCATATTAAATCTCATTAAATTACATTCCATTTTGTGACGTGTGAAAAAGTTCACCCTATACTTTTGCAAGGCTCTGTACCCCATCGCCCCTCCCCGCCTGTAGTAATCAATGGTTATAATAAGTAAAATATGGATTTCCACCAACCTGCACCAGTCCTCTGAGGTGTTCCAGCACACCCTCCACCGGCAGATGCTGGAAGACGTTGTTTCTCAGGTTGAGACGAGACAGCTTGACTCCAGAGAATACACCGACAGGGAGGCTCCGCAAAGCGTTGTAGTTGAGAAACAGCAACTCAAGGGACGGCATGGAGTCAAAGGTGCCGGGATCTACCACACCGATCTTGTTGTTCTCCAAGTAAAGGAACCTAAGGTCAGGAAACAGAAGCAGATATTATCATTTACAGCAAACAAACAAAAAAAAAAGACAAATGGGCCATGCTGCTACAGCATAATAAAACGGTCTATGCGCACAGTAGCCTAGTCCTCCTTTATCCCAATCTCGACAAATATGCAGCTCATTATTCGTGTTTCAAATTCATAGCAGAAATTTGATTTAATCTCCTCTCTGCCTCTTCACAAACCGATCAGTATCAAATTATGTCAAATTTCACACAGATGTCTGATTACCACATTGGATTTTTTTCTTCTTCTTTTAATTAGTAGAAGTGAGTGCGATATTCTTTTCGATGGCTGCAACAGATTCTGCATGTTTCTGAGAAACACAAAAGAAAAGAATATCTTCTTCAACTTCGCTGTGATGTACAGCCTGTATCACTTAGCTGAATACAGAAAGATCTTCTTTGAGAAAATAAAGGTACATCATGAAAAAGCAGCAACTGTCATTTTGAATTAATGCGCACACCCTTCAACTACCACCTTTTGGCTCGATTCTAGTATTCAGTCTCAGGTTCATGCCTGCTATTCGTTATCGAGCCTCCGATTACCCATTATTGAAGTTCAGCCGTTCTCGTTGGACTTGTGTTTATTTGTATCCTTTAGCTAAGCCCAGAATTTGCAGAGAGGTTTGAAGAGGATCAAAATTATTTCCTTGTACAAAAGCATCAGTCAGGGTGGGGGTACAAAAAGTCTGCAGGAGTTTGAGAAAATACGTAACAGCAATGTTAGAAAAACTGGATGTTTCTCCATAATGAATAAAAATACAAAACAGAAGCTGGTAAGGGAAGATGCCAATAGGCAAAGCTGAAGGGACAGCAGGACTGTTGGGGTTGGTTCTGGTCTCCTCTGGGGCTGAAGGACAAAAAAAATGTCCAGACTTGGCTAAACTATTCCCAATCACACAGTTAGAATAGGTTTTCTGATGGACGACACTGCACAGACTTTCATAAAGAGTTATAAGGACTTAGAAAATTTTGACCGCATTCATCAAAATCGATAATAGTTCGGCTCCACCAGAGTTCAGGCCTCAGTTGGACAGGAAGTCAGTGAAAAAGGCTGCGGAGAGGAGATTCTGGAAACGTCTTCAAGGTAGATGTGTCATGTTTAGAGACGGCAAACAAAGTTTGATTCAACAACAGGTTTAGTTTAACAGTCTCAAAACTTGTGCAACCAGGTTGTTGCAACTTTTTTATTCTGTTTTTCTGCTCGGATTGATTTGTTTTTCAGTGTTAGTTGTGTCGGATAAATCTCACATTAACGGTTAAAAGAAAGGTTAAAATAACTTATCATTGTTTCATATTTAAAAACAAGCAGCTCAACCAGGGTGTGTAGACTTTTTACATCCACTGCAGGTCCGGTTCATGTTGCTCAGAGCACTCTGTCACCATTTAGCATTTAACAAAGGCTAACGAGAGGTTAAGAGGAAGACATTTTCCATGTCCGCAGAGGATCTTTATTATTGATTAATAGTCAGATTAATGGCTGCAGATTTTCTTAAACCTGTCTGGAAATATAAAGACGGTGCGGCTGAAATCTGACGCCGAGGTGACTTATCACTCTTTAGCTAGAATGGCATGAATTTTGATCTGTTGTCTTCATTAATGTTTAATGCACTTGCTGAAGGAAGATATGCATTATGTACAGATGAATCATCTTTCTGAGCTTAATCTGACAATTACATACATATGCATCGCTCTGACGAGCCTTTTCCCAAACACAAAATCCTGCCATCGTCCTGACACCTCACTGTCTTATCAACACCTCTGTATGCAAATACCAGAAAACATTAATTTTCACATTGTCACTCAGAACCAGGCTTACAACTCAACTGGAGCATTGCATCAGACAGCGTGACTAAGTAATGACAAACATGGAAGAGAATGGGAAACCTTCATTTCAATCAAACTCCAGCATAATGGTAATCAACGTTTTCAGCGCTATCCGGTGCCAGGATTATACTGAAATTAATTCAACTTCTTTTTTTTTTCTTTTTTTTTAACAAACAAATCTCTAAGTACCTTAAGCTGACATGTGGCTTCGGTTTAAAAAGAAAAAATTAGTTTGAAGTGCTAAGAGGGGAGGATGTGCGTGAAACGCAGAGCGATGCAAACGCTCCTCACCTCAGGTTCTGGAGTCCCAGGAACATGTGGGGGCTCAACCTGTCCAGCTCGTTCTCATTCAGGTGGAGGGTCCTCAGGTTCACTAGGCTGGAGAAGGCGCCCTCCTGGATGAAACTGATGCGGTTGTTCCCGAAGTGAATCAGGTCGAGGCTGGAGAAGTTCCAGAAGTCGGAGCGGACGAGCTTTTGGATGAAGTTCCCTCCCAGGAAGAGCTTTCGGCCGTTGAGGGGCCGCGGTATGAGCTGGGACATGTTGCGGAAACCGTTCTCTTTGCAGTTGAGGGTTTGGCCCAGGTCGGCGATGTGCAGATTGCAGGTGCAACGGATGGGGCAGATGATGGGTATGGGCGGCCGCGTCTGGTAGCCCGCCACGGGGGGGTTCTGGTTGGGCATCAGGCTGCGAGCGGTGGGCGGCGTTCGGTTGGAGGATCGAGGCCTTTTAGTTGGCTTCAGCTGCTTTTCCCTCTCTTTACGCTCCGCTGAAGTGTAGGGGGACGAAGTGGAGGACGCGAGAGTGTTCTGCCGGGAGCCGTGCACCATCGACGATGGCCTCGTCGGCCTGGCTCTCCCGGGATGGGAGTTGTGTTTAGAGTTTGGGGGCAGAGGCTGGGGCTGGGATCCCGCTGATGGAGCGCCTCTCTCTCCCTGGTGCTCTTTATCCGGCAGGTCAGCACACAGCTCTTTGCGGGGGATTTCCCTCAAGTCCTTCCCGTGAAGATGAAACGGGTATTCGCAGGTAACATCCCCGACAACAGCCGTGTAGGGGATCTGACCCAGCCACTGCAGGAGCTCCACCGCCTCGCAGCTGCAGTTCCAGGGATTCTCCTCCAGCTGCAGCTCCATCAGGGAGCGGCCGATGTACTGCAGCGTCCCGTCTTTTGCTAGGCTCTTCAGACGGTTTCCCCGTAGGTCCAAATGAGTCAGAGACACAGATCTGGAGCAGGAGGGGGAAGGAGAGCCAATGGAGTTAGATGAAAGGACAAACTGCATTGAATTTTTTTTATTTTATTTTTTTTATGTTTGATTGGTTCATCTTCTATGACATGCAGCGCTTTGGAAAAACATTCAAAAACCCCTGAGTTTTTTCATCATTTTGTCGCATCACAATTAAAAGAAATAGTGTATTTTATAATGATTTCATTTGAAAAATCACACAAACTAGAATATGACCATGAGATGAAAGGGATGATGCAAGGTTTGTGTATGTGTGTGTGTGTGTGCGCGTTTTTACATTTTTTATTTTTTGCAAATAATAATGTGATAATGGCGTGCATTTGTTCTCAACCACCTTCACCTTCTGCTGTGATTACAGCTGCAAAGACCTCGGGTTTGTTTCTAACAAATTTCTTCTCATTCTTCTTTCCAACACCAGATTGAATGGAGTGAAGATCAATTTTTAGGTCTGGCCATTGATTCTCAAGTTAATTTCTGCACTGCATATTGAATTTCAGTCACCATCTCAGAAGCAATGTATGCTTGGTCACAATCACTAAGGGTTATTAGGAGATAATATTTAGCTTACAGTCACGAGGTGAACCGCTGGCCAGGATTGCCCTGTGTTTAGGCCTGTCGCAATAAGCAATGAATCGATTAATCGCAGGATAAATTAAAATGAGGTCAATAATTTCCATTTACATGATTTTGTTTTTCTGTCTTCTCTCTCTTTCTGCCAAAACCTGGATGACAAAAGTGTTTTGGTCTCAACTAGCCCCCTTTTTTTTGAAGGACATTTTGTTTACCGAGACTTCATAGTTCAATTTATTTGTTGTATCTGTTGTTTTGTTTATTTATTTTGGATATTTAAACACTCTCAGTTTCAGTGGTAAATGTTCGTTAAAACTTTAAGTCTATTGATCTTTGAGAATGTGTTCATACCAGCACTATTATAAAGTTGAAAATGGTGTCAAAACAACGATATTATTGCTTATTGCGATAACTTCTGGAACAATTTATCGCCTAGCAACATTAGTTATTGTGACTGTATTAAGGGACCAAAACCAGATCAGCTCTGACCAGCTTTCTTGTCCCTGCTAAAGAAACGCAATCCCACAGCTTTATGCTGCCACCACCTTGCTTGACAGTAGTAGCAGGGTGATTGGGGTGATAATGTTGTAAAAAAAAGAAAAAAACATTTTGGGCTCATTTGATTAAAGCCCTTTCTTCCATATTCTTTCTGTGTCCTATGCATTTCTTCTTGCCACTCTTCATAAAGGCAGAGTGAAGATGATCCATCCACCTGATTTAGCTTAAAATGCCTCCACAACTTTCTCCTTTACCCGCCTTGTTCTTCATGCTATTTGACCTATAATGTTCTCCGACAAACCTCTGAGGCCTTCACATAACTCACTTGGACTCTACTCTACTTATTAGATGATTTCTGCAGCCGTCAGTAAAACGATCTGAACACAAATGCGCAACAAACTTTTTAGATTTTCCTTTCTAAAAATGTTGAAAACTTTTCCTTCTACTTTAATTATGAACCTCTCGGTGTTGGTCTATCTATCACATAGCTTTTCCAGTATAGCACGTCAAGCTTTGTGGGTTTAACGTGACTAATTGCGAAAAAGTTCAAGGGATATGAGTGCTTTTGCGAGGCGCTGTGTGCGCGCTACAATAACCCTACCTCAGCAGAACACTGTGACTAACCGTGCCTGGCAGTGATATTTCTACAGATCAGTCCTGGCATAATTAAAAAGCTTTGGAGTAAAATAATCAGGATGTAACCTGAACAGATGAGCGGGCAGGACGGGGATCAGATTGTCATTCAGTATGAGAACCCGAAGCTTGTAGAGAAACCTCAGAGCACCGCTGTCGATCCGTTTGATCACGTTGTAGTCGGCCTGCGGGACAGAAAAATGCAATATGGACAAAGGCTTCAGAGCTCAAACCAAAAGCGTGGCCGCTCTCTGGTTCAAAAGCAAACCCTAAAACTCTTCTACCCCGTTTCACCCAGACCAGCTGCCACTCCACCACTGTTTCTGGCATGGAAACAAATTGTACTTTCGCACTGATTCATCAATAATAAAGTCAATCATGGATAATTAGGACTGATTATGTCCTCGAGCTTACCTGGAGGTATTCCAGGGCCTCTAAACCGGCGAACGTGTCGTTTCTGAAGACCTCCAGCTTGTTCTCGTGGAGGTACAGGCGCTTGAGTTTGGCCAGCCCGTTAAAGGCCCCCACTCGGATGTCCTGGAGTGCATTGTTGCCGAGGTTCATCGACACCGCGTTGCCAAGGTGCTGAAACCCGTTGCTATAGAGACGTCTGAAAGAGTTCCTCTGGAGGTTGAGTTTGAAAGGGCGGATCCATGACTGTGACACCTGGATGATTAATTACAGCTCGGATTACTTACTTTATTAATTAGGGGACGTGAACAATAAGAACGAGCCACGAGCCGATGTGTTAGCATTGGAGATTCGACTTTTTAAACGAGGTGACATCGTCGCGAGGCCCGTGATGAACAAGGAGGTGAGCAGGAGGTCTACCTGGCTGGCGTTGGTGAAGCCCCGCCCGTCGCAGTGCACGTGCAGCACGCCCTCTTTGACCTCGCACGTGCACGGCTCGAAGCACGGCTCGTCCACTTCCTCCTCCGAGTTGTCCACCAGAGGGGTGTGTGTGGAGGTGGGTGTGGGGGTGGGGCCGCGCGACGCCTGGGACAGGCGCGCGCACCCCAGGGCCACCACCAGAGTGACCCACTGCATCCTGCTGCTTCTCCCCTTTCAGCTCAGCAGCCTGGGGCTACGGCGCGGCATCGGGCCTTTATCTCACTGCCAGGCGAGGCGAAGACGCATACGTTCAAATGCACACACGCACACACACACGCAGGATCCGTGAGGACAAACAGACAGGGCAGGAGAAGGAGAAGTCATTTCAGGATGAATCAGTTTGGTGATACATCATAAGCATATTCAAGCAGCCTGGAAATAAATGTTAAATCACACAGACTGTTGAGCCATGGGGAAAGCATTTCATTATACGGAAATAATGATGTATAGGCCAGCTGGAGGCAATAGTTCGCCATGATATGAGTCAAAAAACCATGACAAACATGCGGTGCCATGCAAAAATATTCACACTCCGTGAACATTTCTACGCCTTCTCCCGTTACGACCGTAAAATTCAGATTTTATGTGAGACACCTATGCAAAATACTCCATAATTGTGAAATGGAAGAACACTAATTCATGGTTTCCAAAATATTTTACACATAGCCGTCTAAAATACCTCTAGCATGCATAATGAGTACCCGGGAAGCAATATTTTCTAACACCGCTGTTCTGCCGCTGGCTGTGTCAACACAGCTAAGCAGGTAGATAACGCCTCGGCAAAATGACAAGTTGCCATCATAACCGACAGAATGAAGCTGAAACACATCAGTCCACATGCATGGTAAAACATTAATCTTGTATATTTTTATCACTAAATGAAGATGCANTGGTGGTCAGAGGGTCCAGTGGCCCCAGTGCATGGCTGCCTTCCACCAGTCTGCCCCAGGGCAGCTGTGGCTACCATGTAGCAGCTAACCACCATCAGTCTGTGGATGTGTAAAGCACTTCAGGATCCTCTGGACTAGATAAAGTGCAATAAAACACAGAGTACCATTTATGTTTTATTATTCGCTGTTTAATAGGTAGTAATTGCATAGAAAGCAATGTGCTACACTTATTTTATTTGGTTGTTTTGGGTCACTTATACTCAATTAAGTTCTGAGTCATCCTTAATTAACCTTTCATTAATTTTCAAACTCAGCTTAGGGATGCTATTTATATTCATTCTCAGTAAAATTATATTTAGTTTGTCAGTTCCTCTGGACACTAAGCAAGTCATAGATATGTCATGGGAAGAAAAACAGCTTTGTTCACTTCACCAGAGTTTACCCTGAGAGAAAATTGGTTTTCAAAAATATTTTCCTAGTATCAAGGAACATCTGGGCTCTGAACAAAAGGCCATGTTCACTGGAGAGCCGCTCAATCGTAAATGTTTTCTATCGGGCACCATAATAATAGCCCTGGTTCTCTGTGCGTGATCTCAGGTGCACAATACCAAGATTTGACATCAGTAGAGGGTATAAATGTCTGCCTCTCATTCCAGGGATTGGATTTTTTTTTTTACAGATCTACTGTTACACTCTGTTAGAGTGATGGCTAAAAGGTTATCATCTGTCTGTATGGTCTCTGGGTTTTTTTTTAATACCAGTGACATCCAATCCCAACATTTCCAGGCTTTCTGAAAAGCTCAACACTTGACTTGCTTTAAATTCAGACACAATGGATATTTATTACCCTTAAACCACACACACACACACGCACGCACACACGCGCACAAAAAAAACTCAAGTTTTGACTGAGAGTGAGATTTTTAGCAGGGACATGGGCGCTGATAACACTGGTGCCAGGACATATCTGAATAATTCAGCAGTGATTATAGTGGATACCTTCCCTCTAATCAGTCAGAAAACCTCCCAAAATGCTCCACTGTCTGCCTCCGTCTCAGCTTTCCACACCGGAGCATAATTGGTTATTTCTACACATTGTGTCAGTTGCATTGAGTGTTTTTTTTTTAGACAGAATTGCTCCCCACTAAACGCCAAACCTGGCCGTGGGCAACTTTCTTGATTAATGCTGGCAATGACAAGGAAGTGTCTGCCTGAAACCCAACATGTTCTTAGCACGTACCGACAAAGACATATGTGTTCCTGGGCTGTACATATTTTTGGCCTCCTTTCAGACGCTCCTTCACGTAAGTTGATTTAAATATATATATATATATATATCCCTGTGCTTTAAGGCTCGGTTGCTCTTGTACTGGCATTAATTTTCCAGTTGAGAAATCACACGCATCACAATGATTTTAATTTTCTCTTTAACGTCAGACTAATTTTTTTTAAAATCATTTTCTAACAGTGCGCTAAGGGAAATATTTTCCGTATCAGTTAAGTGGGTGTGACTGCATAATCTTGTTCTTGACGGCAGAGCTGACTCTAAGCTGTGTATGCTGCTGCTTTATCAGAATTGTACGTTTCTTTTTGTTTTTCCCCAGCAGCTGGGAGCTAAATCCCGCTTCCATCAGTGTTAGCCTTTGATTTTACAGTGCAAACGCTGGCTCAGAAACACACAGCAGCGCCCACAAAAGCCCACGCCCCGAGCTTCAAACAGCCCACTAGTAAGCCAACAGGTGATATCGCTGTCATGTTGTTCTCTGCAGCCGACGGGTAGCGCTAATATGGCTTTGTTAGGGAAATAACAACCCCGATAAATGAACAGATTCAGTTACTGTGGCAGAGATTTCCAGCTCCATAATGGCGATGCAGCTGGGTTCCATGAATACGGCCCACTGGGTGCATCCAATTTGCGAAAGCTTAAATTCTCTTGAACATAAGAGCAATGCACAATAGGCATAATGCATTTATTTGTACGTGCACGCTTCCTCCAGCAAACATTTAGAAACTGCCGCTAAACTGCCAGTCTCACCCACACAAACCCGGAATTGGGGGTTTTGGGATTTATTTATTTTTTTCCATCAAGCTAAATAAGAACAGAAATTCACAATGACATTCAGGCTAATCTACACCCACTTTACCTCATTCTGCTCAGGCTGTCTAAGAAAAGCTTACATTAAATTTGCTGAAGTCTTGGTTGAAAGGACTTAATATGTGTCCTTATCTGCGTGCTGCGTGCAGCAACCAGTCACTTAAAGGCTGTGGTTAGATGTGAGGAAAACCAAACATATGCTGTATTTTATACAGTCTATTTACTCTACGTTGCATTAATTAAAACCATGCTTAAACACTTAAAGGCTTCTGCTTTCTCCAGTCTAACTCCTGATTTATTAAGACCACTTATGCAAATGGAGTCTATTGCAATTTTCCAATTGGAATACCTGAGGCACAAACAGAGTCCCACATGCTGCAGCGGCGCTCTCAAAACAACAGATGATGGGAGAAAGCTCCAGCTGTTTCAAAGGCCAGCAGATCAGGGCCTGCCAGAAGTTTAAAAATGCAGCTGGGGCCTGTCAGCACTTGATTCATTAAGATGTAATATCGCCATTTGCAGTTTCTTTGCGGCATGTTAGACTTTTGTATTTTTGTTGTATTTGAGAGAGATTAAACACATTTTTGCGAAGTGAAACAAAGGGTCCATCGCCTCAGTTTTACACCTGACAAACAACAAAAAAGCAGAATATAACTACAGATAGACTCCTGAACTCCAATCTTTAATGTCTTTTGCTGCAATTGTATGTATTAGAACAGGGGTGCCCAAAGTCGGTCCTCGAGGGCCGGCATCCTGCACATTTTAGTTCTCTCCCTGGTAGAAGTAACAACCTTTTCAGCTTGTCAATGTTCCTCTTAGGGCTTCTAACGAGCCATCATTTGATCCAGGTACGTTAAGCCAGGGAGAGAACTAAAACTTGCAGGATGCCGGCCCTTGAGGATCCACTTTGGGCACCCCTGTATTAGAACAACACAAATTAGCATAATTAGATGAAGAATTATGCTAAAATTAGTTTAAAAAAAAAAAAGAAAAAAAGAAAAAGTATTTTTTTTTACCCCACGAGTTCATAGTTTGTGGAACCACCTTTTGCCACAGTTGCATTGATTTGCACCAGATTTGCACATCTACAGACTGAAACTTTGCTCATTCATCTTTGCAAAAACAGCCACAAATAACTGAAATCAGTTCAACTAATTCCAGACTTTCTAATGTTGTCATGATTCGATTTAAATCTGCAAGAAGATGAACTTCTTTGTGTAGTGAAATATATTAACTCAGAGTGCTGCATCAGTACAAAGATAACATATCTTTTTTTCCTTATCATTTTTTCATATACATTGCCTGTTTTTTTAAAGACGCCCCCATAGGCTGACTGATACTTAGTTGCTTATGGTTTAACAAATTAACTTTTAAGATAAAAGGTAAACTATATAAGATTTTGTTTTCCTTCCAGGCTGCTGAAGAAAAACTCCCTCATATCATGACACTGCCATGACCATGTTTTACTGTAAGGATTGTTGTGGTAGATGCACAGTGCAGGGTTTTTTTTTTTTTACCTGACTTAGCGATTTGAAACCAGGTCAAACAGTTGAAATGTTATTTTACATAACGGCACAATTTTTTGTAAAAAGCAATTGAAACTAAAGCATTTCCTCACCATCATGCCTGCATTTTATCATATTAAATCTCATTAAATTACATTCCATTTTGTGACGTGTGAAAAAGTTCACCCTATACTTTTGCAAGGCTCTGTACCCCATCGCCCCTCCCCGCCTGTAGTAATCAATGGTTATAATAAGTAAAATATGGATTTCCACCAACCTGCACCAGTCCTCTGAGGTGTTCCAGCACACCCTCCACCGGCAGATGCTGGAAGACGTTGTTTCTCAGGTTGAGACGAGACAGCTTGACTCCAGAGAATACACCGACAGGGAGGCTCCGCAAAGCGTTGTAGTTGAGAAACAGCAACTCAAGGGACGGCATGGAGTCAAAGGTGCCGGGATCTACCACACCGATCTTGTTGTTCTCCAAGTAAAGGAACCTAAGGTCAGGAAACAGAAGCAGATATTATCATTTACAGCAAACAAACAAAAAAAAAAGACAAATGGGCCATGCTGCTACAGCATAATAAAACGGTCTATGCGCACAGTAGCCTAGTCCTCCTTTATCCCAATCTCGACAAATATGCAGCTCATTATTCGTGTTTCAAATTCATAGCAGAAATTTGATTTAATCTCCTCTCTGCCTCTTCACAAACCGATCAGTATCAAATTATGTCAAATTTCACACAGATGTCTGATTACCACATTGGATTTTTTTCTTCTTCTTTTAATTAGTAGAAGTGAGTGCGATATTCTTTTCGATGGCTGCAACAGATTCTGCATGTTTCTGAGAAACACAAAAGAAAAGAATATCTTCTTCAACTTCGCTGTGATGTACAGCCTGTATCACTTAGCTGAATACAGAAAGATCTTCTTTGAGAAAATAAAGGTACATCATGAAAAAGCAGCAACTGTCATTTTGAATTAATGCGCACACCCTTCAACTACCACCTTTTGGCTCGATTCTAGTATTCAGTCTCAGGTTCATGCCTGCTATTCGTTATCGAGCCTCCGATTACCCATTATTGAAGTTCAGCCGTTCTCGTTGGACTTGTGTTTATTTGTATCCTTTAGCTAAGCCCAGAATTTGCAGAGAGGTTTGAAGAGGATCAAAATTATTTCCTTGTACAAAAGCATCAGTCAGGGTGGGGGTACAAAAAGTCTGCAGGAGTTTGAGAAAATACGTAACAGCAATGTTAGAAAAACTGGATGTTTCTCCATAATGAATAAAAATACAAAACAGAAGCTGGTAAGGGAAGATGCCAATAGGCAAAGCTGAAGGGACAGCAGGACTGTTGGGGTTGGTTCTGGTCTCCTCTGGGGCTGAAGGACAAAAAAAATGTCCAGACTTGGCTAAACTATTCCCAATCACACAGTTAGAATAGGTTTTCTGATGGACGACACTGCACAGACTTTCATAAAGAGTTATAAGGACTTAGAAAATTTTGACCGCATTCATCAAAATCGATAATAGTTCGGCTCCACCAGAGTTCAGGCCTCAGTTGGACAGGAAGTCAGTGAAAAAGGCTGCGGAGAGGAGATTCTGGAAACGTCTTCAAGGTAGATGTGTCATGTTTAGAGACGGCAAACAAAGTTTGATTCAACAACAGGTTTAGTTTAACAGTCTCAAAACTTGTGCAACCAGGTTGTTGCAACTTTTTTATTCTGTTTTTCTGCTCGGATTGATTTGTTTTTCAGTGTTAGTTGTGTCGGATAAATCTCACATTAACGGTTAAAAGAAAGGTTAAAATAACTTATCATTGTTTCATATTTAAAAACAAGCAGCTCAACCAGGGTGTGTAGACTTTTTACATCCACTGCAGGTCCGGTTCATGTTGCTCAGAGCACTCTGTCACCATTTAGCATTTAACAAAGGCTAACGAGAGGTTAAGAGGAAGACATTTTCCATGTCCGCAGAGGATCTTTATTATTGATTAATAGTCAGATTAATGGCTGCAGATTTTCTTAAACCTGTCTGGAAATATAAAGACGGTGCGGCTGAAATCTGACGCCGAGGTGACTTATCACTCTTTAGCTAGAATGGCATGAATTTTGATCTGTTGTCTTCATTAATGTTTAATGCACTTGCTGAAGGAAGATATGCATTATGTACAGATGAATCATCTTTCTGAGCTTAATCTGACAATTACATACATATGCATCGCTCTGACGAGCCTTTTCCCAAACACAAAATCCTGCCATCGTCCTGACACCTCACTGTCTTATCAACACCTCTGTATGCAAATACCAGAAAACATTAATTTTCACATTGTCACTCAGAACCAGGCTTACAACTCAACTGGAGCATTGCATCAGACAGCGTGACTAAGTAATGACAAACATGGAAGAGAATGGGAAACCTTCATTTCAATCAAACTCCAGCATAATGGTAATCAACGTTTTCAGCGCTATCCGGTGCCAGGATTATACTGAAATTAATTCAACTTCTTTTTTTTTTCTTTTTTTTTAACAAACAAATCTCTAAGTACCTTAAGCTGACATGTGGCTTCGGTTTAAAAAGAAAAAATTAGTTTGAAGTGCTAAGAGGGGAGGATGTGCGTGAAACGCAGAGCGATGCAAACGCTCCTCACCTCAGGTTCTGGAGTCCCAGGAACATGTGGGGGCTCAACCTGTCCAGCTCGTTCTCATTCAGGTGGAGGGTCCTCAGGTTCACTAGGCTGGAGAAGGCGCCCTCCTGGATGAAACTGATGCGGTTGTTCCCGAAGTGAATCAGGTCGAGGCTGGAGAAGTTCCAGAAGTCGGAGCGGACGAGCTTTTGGATGAAGTTCCCTCCCAGGAAGAGCTTTCGGCCGTTGAGGGGCCGCGGTATGAGCTGGGACATGTTGCGGAAACCGTTCTCTTTGCAGTTGAGGGTTTGGCCCAGGTCGGCGATGTGCAGATTGCAGGTGCAACGGATGGGGCAGATGATGGGTATGGGCGGCCGCGTCTGGTAGCCCGCCACGGGGGGGTTCTGGTTGGGCATCAGGCTGCGAGCGGTGGGCGGCGTTCGGTTGGAGGATCGAGGCCTTTTAGTTGGCTTCAGCTGCTTTTCCCTCTCTTTACGCTCCGCTGAAGTGTAGGGGGACGAAGTGGAGGACGCGAGAGTGTTCTGCCGGGAGCCGTGCACCATCGACGATGGCCTCGTCGGCCTGGCTCTCCCGGGATGGGAGTTGTGTTTAGAGTTTGGGGGCAGAGGCTGGGGCTGGGATCCCGCTGATGGAGCGCCTCTCTCTCCCTGGTGCTCTTTATCCGGCAGGTCAGCACACAGCTCTTTGCGGGGGATTTCCCTCAAGTCCTTCCCGTGAAGATGAAACGGGTATTCGCAGGTAACATCCCCGACAACAGCCGTGTAGGGGATCTGACCCAGCCACTGCAGGAGCTCCACCGCCTCGCAGCTGCAGTTCCAGGGATTCTCCTCCAGCTGCAGCTCCATCAGGGAGCGGCCGATGTACTGCAGCGTCCCGTCTTTTGCTAGGCTCTTCAGACGGTTTCCCCGTAGGTCCAAATGAGTCAGAGACACAGATCTGGAGCAGGAGGGGGAAGGAGAGCCAATGGAGTTAGATGAAAGGACAAACTGCATTGAATTTTTTTTATTTTATTTTTTTTATGTTTGATTGGTTCATCTTCTATGACATGCAGCGCTTTGGAAAAACATTCAAAAACCCCTGAGTTTTTTCATCATTTTGTCGCATCACAATTAAAAGAAATAGTGTATTTTATAATGATTTCATTTGAAAAATCACACAAACTAGAATATGACCATGAGATGAAAGGGATGATGCAAGGTTTGTGTATGTGTGTGTGTGTGTGCGCGTTTTTACATTTTTTATTTTTTGCAAATAATAATGTGATAATGGCGTGCATTTGTTCTCAACCACCTTCACCTTCTGCTGTGATTACAGCTGCAAAGACCTCGGGTTTGTTTCTAACAAATTTCTTCTCATTCTTCTTTCCAACACCAGATTGAATGGAGTGAAGATCAATTTTTAGGTCTGGCCATTGATTCTCAAGTTAATTTCTGCACTGCATATTGAATTTCAGTCACCATCTCAGAAGCAATGTATGCTTGGTCACAATCACTAAGGGTTATTAGGAGATAATATTTAGCTTACAGTCACGAGGTGAACCGCTGGCCAGGATTGCCCTGTGTTTAGGCCTGTCGCAATAAGCAATGAATCGATTAATCGCAGGATAAATTAAAATGAGGTCAATAATTTCCATTTACATGATTTTGTTTTTCTGTCTTCTCTCTCTTTCTGCCAAAACCTGGATGACAAAAGTGTTTTGGTCTCAACTAGCCCCCTTTTTTTTGAAGGACATTTTGTTTACCGAGACTTCATAGTTCAATTTATTTGTTGTATCTGTTGTTTTGTTTATTTATTTTGGATATTTAAACACTCTCAGTTTCAGTGGTAAATGTTCGTTAAAACTTTAAGTCTATTGATCTTTGAGAATGTGTTCATACCAGCACTATTATAAAGTTGAAAATGGTGTCAAAACAACGATATTATTGCTTATTGCGATAACTTCTGGAACAATTTATCGCCTAGCAACATTAGTTATTGTGACTGTATTAAGGGACCAAAACCAGATCAGCTCTGACCAGCTTTCTTGTCCCTGCTAAAGAAACGCAATCCCACAGCTTTATGCTGCCACCACCTTGCTTGACAGTAGTGGCAGGGTGATTGGGGTGATAATGTAGTGTTAGTTTCCTTGTAAAAAAACAAAACAAAACAAAAAAACAAAACAACATTTTGGGCTCATTTGATTAGAGCCCTTTCTTCCATATTCTTTCTGTGTCCTATGCATTTCTTCTTGCCACTCTTCATAAAGGCAGAGTGAAGATGATCCATCCACCTGATTTAGCTTAAAATGCCTCCACGACTTTCTCCTTTACCCGCCTTGTTCTTCATGCTATTTGACCTATAATGTTCTCCGACAAACCTCTAAGGCCTTCACATAACTCACTTGGACTCTACTGTACTTATTAGATGATTTCTGCAGCCGTCAGTAAAACGATCTGAACACAAATGCGCAACAAACTTTTTAGATTTTCCTTTCTAAAAATGTCGAAAACTTTTCCTTCTACTTTAATTATGAACCTCTCGGTGTTGGTCTATCTATCACATAGCTTTTCCAGTATAGCACGTCAAGCTTTGTGGGTTTAACGTGACTAATTGCGAAAAAGTTCAAGGGATATGAGGGCTTTTGCGAGGCGCTGTGTGCGCGCTACAATAACCCTACCTCAGCAGAACACTGTGACTAACCGTGCCTGGCAGTGATATTTCTACAGATCAGTCCTGGCATAATTAAAAAGCTTTGGAGTAAAATAATCAGGATGTAACCTGAACAGATGAGCGGGCAGGACGGGGATCAGATTGTCATTCAGTATGAGAACCCGAAGCTTGTAGAGAAACCTCAGAGCACCGCTGTCGATCCGTTTGATCACGTTGTAGTCGGCCTGCGGGACAGAAAAATGCAATATGGACAAAGGCTTCAGAGCTCAAACCAAAAGCGTGGCCGCTCTCTGGTTCAAAAGCAAACCCTAAAACTCTTCTACCCCGTTTCACCCAGACCAGCTGCCACTCCACCACTGTTTCTGGCATGGAAACAAATTGTACTTTCGCACTGATTCATCAATAATAAAGTCAATCATGGATAATTAGGACTGATTATGTCCTCGAGCTTACCTGGAGGTATTCCAGGGCCTCTAAACCGGCGAACGTGTCGTTTCTGAAGACCTCCAGCTTGTTCTCGTGGAGGTACAGGCGCTTGAGTTTGGCCAGCCCGTTAAAGGCCCCCACTCGGATGTCCTGGAGTGCATTGTTGCCGAGGTTCATCGACACCGCGTTGCCAAGGTGCTGAAACCCGTTGCTATAGAGACGTCTGAAAGAGTTCCTCTGGAGGTTGAGTTTGAAAGGGCGGATCCATGACTGTGACACCTGGATGATTAATTACAGCTCGGATTACTTACTTTATTAATTAGGGGACGTGAACAATAAGAACGAGCCACGAGCCAATGTGTTAGCATTGGAGATTCGACTTTTTAAACGAAGTGACATCGTCGCGAGGCCCGTGATGAACAAGGAGGTGAGCAGGAGGTCTACCTGGCTGGCGTTGGTGAAGCCCCGCCCGTCGCAGTGCACGTGCAGCACGCCCTCTTTGACCTCGCACGTGCACGGCTCGAAGCACGGCTCGTCCACTTCCTCCTCCGAGTTGTCCACCAGAGGGGTGTGTGTGGAGGTGGGTGTGGGGGTGGGGCCGCGCGACGCCTGGGACAGGCGCGCGCACCCCAGGGCCACCACCAGAGTGACCCACTGCATCCTGCTGCTTCTCCCCTTTCAGCTCAGCAGCCTGGGGCTACGGCGCGGCATCGGGCCTTTATCTCACTGCCAGGCGAGGCGAAGACGCATACGTTCAAATGCACACACGCACACACACACGCAGGATCCGTGAGGACAAACAGACAGGGCAGGAGAAGGAGAAGTCATTTCAGGATGAATCAGTTTGGTGATACATCATAAGCATATTCAAGCAGCCTGGAAATAAATGTTAAATCACACAGACTGTTGAGCCATGGGGAAAGCATTTCATTATACGGAAATAATGATGTATAGGCCAGCTGGAGGCAATAGTTCGCCATGATATGAGTCAAAAAACCATGACAAACATGCGGTGCCATGCAAAAATATTCACACTCCGTGAACATTTCTACGCCTTCTCCCGTTACGACCGTAAAATTCAGATTTTATGTGAGACACCTATGCAAAATACTCCATAATTGTGAAATGGAAGAACACTAATTCATGGTTTCCAAAATATTTTACACATAGCCGTCTAAAATACCTCTAGCATGCATAATGAGTACCCGGGAAGCAATATTTTCTAACACCGCTGTTCTGCCGCTGGCTGTGTCAACACAGCTAAGCAGGTAGATAACGCCTCGGCAAAATGACAAGTTGCCATCATAACCGACAGAATGAAGCTGAAACACATCAGTCCACATGCATGGTAAAACATTAATCTTGTATATTTTTATCACTAAATGAAGATGCAATGACAAATACACCATAAAAGACAGATGGCTCTAATTCTCTTCCCCCTCTCTCTCCCCCCCAAAAAAAGAAATGAAAAAAAGAAAGAAACAAAAACATGCTGGATAATAAATGCAATCGAAACATTTTCATTACCCCACAATAGCAGAACATTCAAAAAATGAATACAATCTCTGTGCGGCTTTACCAAACCCTATGTAGCAGCACCTGTACTCATCAAGTTTGCTGTAAAAATATGTAAATAATTAGTTACTCAAAAGGTAGAACGTCTCATAGAAATTAGTTCAACACAAGTAACTCAAATGCAATGATTTCAATGAAGTGACTGTAGTGTCTGCAGCTTACATAAATGATATGTATATTAGTGGTAGAAAGAAAGAAAATGGATGTGCAATAGACTTTCAGGAGACATATTCCATCACCATAACGTAACACAATAAATTGTGAGGCCCACTTTTGACAAGTTGCTGTCCGACCAAGGTTAAGCATTGTTCTTGCTATAGCATACGCAACCTGATAACCCCTAATTACACACAAGAACACAACAAACTAAGGACGGGCTGTGTGGTTGTTCAGCAGTAATTCTTTAGTCTCCCCTACAGTAGCAAAGGTCAAAAGCTTCCTGATTTGGTCTTTCACTGGCTGTTGCTGAACACAAACTATGAAGCACATAAAAAATAAATAAATAAAAAAATCAGCTCCTTCTGCTGGTGAGTTGTACATGCCAGAACAATCGCCTGGCACGTTCAGACTCAAATACTAAATGCTTGCTTGCTTTTCTGCGCAAAAATGCTGCAGCTAGAGTCCAGCGAGATCACAAAGAGGGAAAATAGTCATTTTCAAGTCTTGCCTCAGATTATCTTCCTTGGTTTTGGAGCTAGACTTTGTCTTGGTAATTCCAACACAGGAATAAGCTCTGAGCTAAAGTATGCCATAACACCTTGGATGTATTTTTCACGTCCTTCACTTAAATCTGCCCACAGAACTGCCCTTTATTTACCTGCTTTTGTCTGAAAGCCAAACCCCCACCATGATGCTGCTGCCACCACTTCGCTTCATCTCTGAGGTTTCCACAGAACAGCTGTATTTATGCTTTTATTAAAATACACTGTTTGCTCATTTGGTGACTTTTAGAGGCACTGGCTTTAATTTAGAGGCATGTCATAGTGTCTTCAGTCAGAGGCATGCGCAAATTTGCTGTAACACAGACTGCTGCAGGAGTTTCTCCTGTTCTCTATCCACTGTACAGAATCTTGAATTAACCTGTTCATTTCCCTTTTTGATCAATAACATATTTTTGAATTGAGTCAGAGTAAAGGGGACCAAATAAATGCTCACCATGTTGTATTTTTATTACATTTTGGAGCATTGTGCTAGTTTGTGTGGGTCTGAAGCGTGTAGACGCCACAAAACATGTACATTTTGTGGTGGTAAAGTGGCAACGTGTGGAAACGTTTGAGCAGTGTGAATATTTTTTGCAAGTTAAGCTGAATCCAGCACTGGAAAACAATGCTTTATATATAAAGTGGGGCAAACGCTTTATGAAGGGAAGCTGAACAGTCTCTTAGCTGAGGCAGCAAACGCTTTTATATTGCAAATTCAAATAGTGACATTGTAAATGCAAAACAAAGACATAAACACGTGGGCCAGCTCACCTGTGAATCACATTTCACCGCGTTCAGAGTGGCTTTTCGGACAAGTAGGGGACGAAAAAATAAATAACAGCTGGGATGAATATATTCATCTGTATTCTCAAATGGCCGGCAAAGCTGAAATGTCACGCGTGTGTTGTTTTAATGTATGCGATATGAATATGAGTAAATGCAAATCAGATTCATAATACCTCTGTCTAATGAACTGCTCCATTTAATGGGATGAATGGCAATCAGGGAACACAGAGGGGGAGTGGGGGGGGCGAGGCGCAAACTACCCGAGATTATCAATCAGCAAAAATATGTTGGGTTATCAACAGCCATCAAGGCCTGTCACAGTCATTATTGTGATAATGACAGTGGAGCTGAAGCACCGCTGCAAATCATAACTCTTGGAATTTTTTTTTTTTTTCTTTTCTCAAAAGCGAGTTGATGTAGAGGCGTCACGGTGACAGGCAGGAGCACGAGCTGATGCTGATAGCGCTGCTGATGTAATAAGAGCAGGATTACCACACGTCTTTCACGTCCAAATTCTGCACTGTTTTGGCCAGACTCAGAGCAGCAGAGATCATTTCCGAAGGAATCAATTCAATTCTACTGAATTTGGTTCATTTACATTTTGCCAAATGACAACAAATGTCGTCTTGAGGCGTTTTACACAAAAATAAATAAATCTTTTTTTTTTAAAATGCAATCGATCACCATGTGGATGGATGGACTGAATCAATGTTCAAATTTAACGTTCTATCTTCCTATTCTATCTACATCCACACCTTGAAATCACTCCCAGGCCCTCCCAGTCTGCATGGGATCACTGCAAGGAGGGAAAACGAACAATTTCGCAGAAGTTGGACAGAAAGCAACAACAAAACAAAGACGGAAAACAGCTGAGAACGCAGAGTCTTGCACTGGAATATTTCCTCTCAAGCCTTAATGAGATCTAAATTGGATAAAGCATCTCGATCTGCTCATACAGTGTTGAACACTGGCACTCGGAATGCAATAATGATCATGATGGTATGGTAGCTGTAATCATCCAGCAATAATCTGGCATCGGCGGGTTAGAAAAGAAGGCAGCAGTGAAAACATCACCGCCTGAGAGAGGAAGAGCAATCACAGAGGTGATTATAACAGGAGGGAGGGGGGGGGAGGAGAGAGATGAAGGGATGAGTGAAAACCAGAGGAGGAGGAGGAGGCAAGATGGGAGGAAAAAGGTGAAGGAATGGAGAATTAGAGGAAGACCAGACAGATAAGGGGGGAGAGTAATGGGTTAGAGAGTGGGTGCAAAAGGAGGAGGAAGGGAGTGGGATTGCATAAGCAGTAAGAAGTCAGTCAAGTCTGCCACTCAGGATGAGAGCCTCGCAGTGAAACAGCTGAAATCTGATATTGATTACATCAAAGCCCTCCTCCTGCTCTGCACACAATGTACGCCCGCCTTTGGAGAGAAGCGGCTCCCGAGCCAAGTTTCTCACATGCGCGCGTTAGCGTGCGCCGAGAAACAATGCGAGAAAGGTCAAACCATATCCAAAAAGTATGCTTTTAAAGCCTGCCAGGGAACAGAAACAGGTGGCGGGCGCACGTGTGGATGGATGGTAGGCTGGGGGTCGGAGGGGGGGGGTGAGCTTTCGTAACGCTGCAAGACGCTGCCGGACGGCCTGGGGAAGGAGGAGGCTCACCAATCTGGGCTAAAGTGCTCACTGACAAACTAGAACAAGACACAATAGAGTCCCAGTCATCTTTTTTTTTTTCCTTATTAGAAGGGGGTGCACTGTTTATCTCTGAGCAAAAAACAACAACAAACAAAAAGCCCCTCCCCCTATTTGAAGAAGATCAATACTCAGCCCAGATAGACCAGTGGGATCCCTCCTGTTAGACTCTGCCTTGATGGGAAGCAACACAGTCAACACTCAAGCCTCCTTCTCAGATCAGCCAAGTGAAGTAGTCAGCAGTCAGCATAGCTCTGCATCATTATGGGAGCAGGAAAGGACTCTGGCTGAATGTGATTGTGCATATGTCTCTTGCTGCTTTATTTATAAGACAGGCCTGGCACAGGTGTGGCTTTCCTCCTTGTCTCTCTTGAGTTTTTTCTATCCTCTTCCCCCCCACCCTCTGTGCACACACACACACAAACACACACACAAACACACACACACACACACACACTGACGCAAGCCAGCCAGAGATGACGGTCACTGCTTCTCCTTCCCCATATTATTCATGTCACATATTTCCACTGTCTGCCTCTGTGTCCTCTCTGGCGGTCAGAAAACACACTCACTGTTTTTCTTTCTTTTCTTTTCTTTTCTTTTTTTTTTTTTTTTTTACATAGGGCCCCTGCTCCCAGCAAAGCACAGACCCTGCACTATATCAGGCGAGCAGCATCACACATCAAATGCATGAGGGGCTATAACTCACAGCCAGTCCAATTTAGACAGCAGTTAGTTAGAATAAAGCGTGAGCAGTTCATTCACTACGATGCATACACAAATAAAGAGCGTATCAAAAGCATTTACCAGGCTAGGTATGGAAATCCTTGGCAGAGTAACGCAATCCAGTTGAATTCTTCATTGTCTGCCTCTCTTTTCCCCCCCTCCACACACACACACACTGACGCAAGCCAGCCAGAGATGACGGTCACTGCTTCTCCTTCCCCATATTATTCATGTCACATATTTCCACTGTCTGCCTCTGTGTCCCCTCTGGCGGGCAGAAAACACCCTCCCTGTTTTTCTTTTTTTTCTTTTCTTTTTTTTTTTTCTTTTTTTTTTTTTTTTTTTTTTTTTTTTTTACATAGGGCCCCTGCTCCCAGCAAAGCACAGACCCTGCACTATATCAGGCGAGC